>NW_027139317.1:90000-100000 GCF_035084215.1 Heptranchias perlo | reverse complement strand
GGTGTCTGGGGTGATTCAGAGCCGCCGCGGCTCGAAAGTGTCAACCTGTTTTAAAGTCATCGCTATGCCGGCACAGGTGACTTTCAAGTTAAAGAGTTCTCTTTATTGGCTTTCAAAAAAATCTGCAAAGTGTCACAGAGATTTTGAGAAACTCTTTTTTTTCTTTATATTATTATAATATAATATAATGTGTATATGTTTTCGAAAAGCATCCACCAGCAATCCATGGTGAGCCTCTCTCTGCTGGCAAGCTCCTCCTGCCTGAGCCCGACGCTGTCGAGGCTCAACACGATTTCAGACTGACAAAGAGTTCGAAAATTGCCGCCTGATGTAGCTTTAAATGCTGACAGGTGACTTCCGAGTGCTCTTGTAAAGGTCTCCGCTTTGAAATTGAGAGCCTTCTGCCAAGTGTCACTTTTTCAGGCACTCTTAAAGTGCACCTGGGCTGTCAGAGAAAGCTCTGAAAATCGTGTTCTCGAAAATCTCCGGGTACCCGACCAATCCCTAGGTGCCCGAATGACAAGTGTCAATTCGGCAGGACGGCCTCCCACCTCCGGCCGCAGATGCGTCACTAAATCCCCGCAACGGGGGCTTTCTCATTTCGGCATAGGGGCTTCCGCGGCCAACTCATTAACCTGTGCTCGGACTTTTTGTGCCACAAGTGCAAGGGACCGTTTGCCGGCAGCTACTCGCACCCCCCCGCCCAGGGGGGGAATCCTCTGACCGGAGATCCGAAACGCCGGCCGAATCCATCCCCGTCGGACTTCCGAAGGGGTTCCCTCGACCGACTGACTTCCGAACTCCTTTCTGGGCTTAAACGGGTGGAATTCGGACCCTCTCGCAAGGGAGCCGAAGCCCGCCAGCCCCGGGAGGCCTCGGGGCCGCCGTTTTCAAGCCCGACCAAAAAACCCGAAAAATGGGGAAAAATGGGAAAAATTCCCACTCCCAAAAGGCTTAAAAGTCGGTTGGGCGGCAGCCCGGGTCGGTCTCTGCAGACCTGGAGGCGCTAGACACAAGTCTGGTAAACAGGCTAAGTCTCGACATGCCACCTCTTACTATCCTGCAGGTACCCCGCCAATCCCCCCGGAACCGGCTGGCAATTGGCGAATCAGCGGGACGAATTTGAATTCGTGACCGACTCTCTGACACCGAATCGCCGCAAACGCGTTTCGATTTTTCGGCTTCGGTACCTCCCATCAGACTTTGACTGGCCATATCTCCGGACTCACGTGTCGCAGCCGGGACCTTCAGGTACCGTTCGACGCGTCTACCCCTGCCCCGTCGAATGGCGCCCCTCGCGGTGTGGTCCGATTTCCGCATTTTGGTCAGATTTGCCTCCAAAGTTTTCAGATTGAGTTGACGAATGCCCCCTACGGGGTAACCTCTTGCCCTTTCGGACCTGGTCCCTGTGACTTAATTTCCGCCTTTTGCTCAATCGTTTCCCCATTTATAATTAATTTTAAAAATCGGGTTACTCAGTTCTGGTTTACCAGTTCCCTCTTCGGACTTAGTTTTTGGTTAATCATTTCCGGTTCACCAGTTCCCGTTTTGGACTTAGTCTCTGCGGGCCGTTTCTCACCTTTTGGTTCATCAGTTCCCCTCTTTTAATAATTTTTTGGCTGCTTTCGTTTGATCATTTCCCTGCCTTCTGGGTAACTTTTCCCCCTTAGGACTTCATCGCCGCACATTGTTTTCGACTTCTGGTTGATCATTTCACCCCTTTTAATCATTTTTGCAACTTTTGGTTAACCATTTCCCCCAGCTTCTGGTTAACCATTTCCCCTTTGGGACTTAGTCTCTGAGCATTCTTTTGGGATTCTGGTTAACCATTTGCCAATTTTTAAAAAATGTTGCCACTTTTGTTTAATGCTTTCTGGTCAACCTTTCCCTCTTTCAGACTTCACCGCGGCACATTGCTTTAGCCTCCTGGTTAATCATTTCACCCCTTTTAATCATTTTTGCAACTTTTGGTTAACCATTTCCCCCAGCTTCTGGTTAACCATTTCCCCTTTGGGACTTGGTCTCTGAGCATTCTTTTGGGATTCTGGTTAATCATTTGCCAATTTTGAAAAAATGTTGCCACTTTTGTTTAATGCTTTCTGGTCAACCTTTCCCTCTTTCAGACTTCACCGCGGCACATTGCTTCAGCCTCCTGGTTAATCATTTCACCCCTTTTAATCATTTTTGCAACTTTTGGTTAACCATTTCCCCCAGCTTCTGGTTAACCATTTCCCCTTTGGGACTTGGTCTCTGAGCATTCTTTTGGGATTCTGGTTAATCATTTGCCAATTTTTTAAAAATGTTGCCACTTTTGTTTAATGCTTTCTGGTCAACCTTTCCCTCTTTCAGACTTCACCGCGGCACATTGCTTCAGCCTCCTGGTTAATCATTTCACCCCTTTTAATCATTTTTGCAACTTTTGGTTAACCATTTCCCCCAGCTTCTGGTTAACCATTTCCCCTTTGGGACTTAGTCTCTGAGCATTCTTTTGGGATTCTGGTTAATCATTTGCCACTTTTTTAAAAATGTTGCCACTTTTGTTTAATGCTTTCTGGTCAACCTTTCCCTCTTTCAGACTTCACCGCGGCACATTGCTTCAGCCTCCTGGTTAATCATTTCACCCCTTTTAATCATTTTTGCAACTTTTGGTTAACCATTTCCCCCAGCTTCTGGTTAACCATTTCCCCTTTGGGACTTAGTCTCTGAGCATTCTTTTGGGATTCTGGTTAATCATTTGCCAATTTTTTAAAAATGTTGCCGCTTTTGTTTAATGCTTTCTGGTCAACCTTTCCCTCTTTCAGACTTCACCGCGGCACATTGCTTTAGCCTCCTGGTTAATCATTTCACCCCTTTTAATCATTTTTGCAACTTTTGGTTAACCATTTCCCCCAGCTTCTGGTTAACCATTTCCCCTTTGGGACTTAGTCTCTGAGCATTCTTTTGGGATTCTGGTTAATCATTTGCCACTTTTTTAAAAATGTTGCCGCTTTTGTTTAATGCTTTCCCTGCTTTGTGGTCAACCTTTTCCCCTTTAGGACTTCACCGCGGCACATTGCTTCAGCCTCCTGGTTAATCATTTCACCCCTTTTAATCATTTTTGCAACTTTTGGTTAACCATTTCCCCCAGCTTCTGGTTAACCATTTCCCCTTTGGGACTTAGTCCCTGAGCATTCTTTTGGGATTCTGGTTAATCATTTGCCACTTTTTAAAAAATTTTGCCGCTTTTGTTTAATCGTTTCCCTG
Organism: Heptranchias perlo; assembly: GCF_035084215.1. Taxonomy (NCBI): domain Eukaryota; kingdom Metazoa; phylum Chordata; class Chondrichthyes; order Hexanchiformes; family Hexanchidae; genus Heptranchias; species Heptranchias perlo. The sequence continues at coordinate 96,757 of NW_027139317.1, read as the reverse complement.
CTATGTGGTCAACCTTTTCCCCTTTCAGACTTCATCGCCGCGCATTGTTGTCGACTTCTGGTTAATCATTTTTCCCCTTTAAATCTTTTTTTGCCACTTTTGGTTAACCATTTCACCCAGCTTCTGGTTAACCATTTGCCCCATTTTACTGAATTTTTCCGCTTTGGTTTAATCATTTCCCTGCTTTCTTGTCAACCTTTTCCCCTTTTGGACTTCGCCGCCGCACTTTGCTTTTGCCTTCTGGTTAAACATTTCTCCCCTTTTAATCCTTTTTCCCACTTTTGGTTCACCAGTTCACCCAGCTTCTGGTTCACCATTTGCCCTTTGGGACTTAAGTCTCTGAGCATTCTTTTGGGATTCTGGTTAACCATTTGCCACTTTTTAAAAAATGTTGCCGCTTTTGTTTAATGCTTTCCCTGCTTTCTGGTCAACCTTTTCCCCTTTAGGACTTCACCGCGGCACATTGCTTTAGCCTCCTGGTTAATCATTTCACCCCTTTTAATCCTTTTTCCCACTTTGGGTTGGACAGTTCACCCAGCTACTGGTTAACCATTTCCCCTTTGGGACTTAAGTCTCTGAGCATTCTTTTGTGATTCTGGTTCACCATTTGTCCCTTTTTAAAAGATATTGCTGCTTTTGATTAAACCTTTCCCTGCTTTGCGGTCGACCTATTCCTCTTTCAGACTTCATCGCCGCACCTTGTTTTCGACATCTGGTTCAACATTTCTCCCCTTTTAATCCTTTTTCCCACTTTTGGTTAAGCAGTTCACCCAGCTTCTGGTTCACCATTTGCCCCTTTTTACTGAATTTTTCTGCTTTTGTTTAATCATTTCCCTGCTTTGCGGTCGACCTATTCCTCTTTCAGACTTCATCGCCGCGCATTGTTTTCGACATCTGGTTAAACATTTCTCCCCTTTTAATCCTTTTTCCCACTTTTGGTTAAGCAGTTCACCCAACTTCTGGTTAACCATTTGCCCCTTCTTACTGAATTTTTCTGCTTTTGTTTAATCATTTCCCTGCTTTATGGTCAACCTTTTCCCCTTTAGGACTTCGCCGCCGCACTTTGCTTTCGCCTTCTGGTTAATCATTTCACAACATTTTAATCCTTTTTCCCACTTTTGGTTGAACAGTTCACCCAGCTTCTGGTTAACCATTTGCCCCTTTGGGACTTAAGTCTCTGAGCATTCTTTTGGGATTCTGGTTCACCATTTGTCCCTTTTTAAAAGATATTGCTGCTTCTGTTTAATCCTTTCCCTGCTTTGCGGTCAACCTTTTCCTCTTTCAGACTTCATCGCCGCGCATTGTTTTCGACATCTGGTTCAACATTTCTCCCCTTTTAATCCTCTTTCCCACTTTTGGTTAAGCAGTTCACCCAACTTCTGGTTCACCACTTGCCCCTTTTTACTGAATTTTTCTGCTTTTGTTTAATCATTTCCCTGCTTTCCGGTCAACCTTTCCCTCTTTCAGACTTAATCGCCGCACATTGTTGTCGACTTCTGGTTGATCAGTTCACCCCTTTTTTATCCTTTTTCCCACTTTGGGTTAAGCAGTTCACCCAGCTTCTGGTTAACCATTTGCCCCTTTGGGACTTAAGTCTCTGAGCATTCTTTTGGGATTCTGGTAAACCATTTGTCCCTTTTTAAAAAATGCTGCTGCTTTTGTTTAATGCTTGCCCTGCTTTGCGGTCGATCATTTCACCCCTTTTAATCCATTTTTGCCACTTTGGGTTAAACAGTTCACACAACTTCTGGTTCACCATTTCACATTTCGGAACTTTTATTCCCACCATTACTTTGGGCTTCTGGTTCATCATTTCACGCTGTTTTACAAATCTTTGCCGCTTCACTTTTAATCCACAAACCGGGGCTCGCTTTCGGGTGGGGGGGGGGGGGTAGCGGGTTTGGGCCGGGCACTCGACATCCCGGTGTGCGACCGGGTTCGTTCTGGTACCGCTCGGTGCCCCTCGTCCTGCTCTTGCCGCGGAAGCAAACCAGACGACCGTCGGTCTCACGCCCGAGGGGAGAGGAGGCGGAAAGCGGTTTGCAGCCTTTCGCTGTACCTCCGGCGGGCAGCGCCGCACCTCCGAGTGCTCGGTACCGTTCGCTGCACCTCGTCCGGCCGCACGCAGCGAGCCAAACCCGGAGGAAATCGGCCTGTGCCTTCTCGAGATATGGGCCTCCGGGTGGGACGGACAAACCGGGGCCCCGAGCTCGCTTTCGGCGGCCCGGCACTCGACTTCCCGGTGTCCGAACGTGATCCTTCCGGTACCCTTCGGTGCCCCTTGCCCGACTCTAGCTCCCGTGCTGAAGCGGAGTCGGTCGGCCTGACGGCCTGCCGAGTTAACCAGCGGAAAGCGGTGCGCAGCCTTTCGCTTGCAGCTCCGGCGGGCAGCGCCGCACCTCCGGCTGCTCAGTGCCGTCCGCTGCTCCCCTTCCGGCTGCACGCAGCGAACCATACCCGGAGGAAATCGGCCTCGGCCTTCCGGAGATATGGGCCTGCGAGTGGGACCAATAAATCGGTGCACATTTCCGGCTCGGTTTCCGGCCTCGGCACTATCAGTTCACGCCGTCCGACCGACGTCGTTCTGGCACGGTTCCGTTGCTCCTTGATCCGGTCCAGCCACGGTAATCAGCCGAAGATCGTGGGGGGTAGGGGGGGACACATTGCCCGCCGAGTTAGCCGGAGGAAATCGGCCTCGGACTTCCAGAGATATGGGCCTCCGGGTGGGACGGACAAACCGGGGTCCCGTGCTCGCTTTCGGCGGCCCGCTAGTCGACTTCCCGGTGTGCGACCGGGTTCGTTCCGGTACCGTTCGCTGCCCCTCGTCCTGCTCTAGCCGCGGAAACAAACCCGACGACCGTCGGTCTCACGCCCGCGGAGGGAGGCGGCGGAAAGTGGTTTGCAGCCTTTCGCTGTACCTCCGGCGGGCAGCGCCGCACCTCCGAGTGCTCGGTCCCGTCCGCTGCGCCTGGTCCTGCCGCACACAAAGAGCCATACCCGGTGGAAATCGGCCTGTGCCTTCCAGAGATATGGGCCTCCGGGTGGGACGGACAAACCGGGGCCCCGTGCTCGCTTTCGGCGGCCCGCTAGTCGAATTCCCGGTATGCGACCGGGTTCGTTCCGGTACCCTTCGCTGCCCCTCGTCCTGCTCTCGCCGAGGAACCAAACCCGACGACCGTCGGTCTCACGCCCGCGGAGGGAGGCGGCGGAAAGTGGTTTGCAGCCTTTCGCTGTACCTCCGGCGGGCAGCGCCCGACCTCCGAGTGCTCGGTACCGTCCGCTGCGCCTGGTCCGGCCGCACACAACGAGCCATACCCGGTGGAAATCGGCCTGTGCCTTCCGGAGATATGGGCCTGCGGGTGGGACGGACAAACCGGGGCCCCGAGCGGTGGCACCCTGCTCGCTTTCAGCGGCCCGGCACTCGACTTCCCGGTATGCGAACGTGATCGTTCCGGTACCCTTCGGTGCCCCTTGCCCCACTCTAGCTCCGGTGCTAAAGCGGAGTCGGTCGGTCTCACGGACGCCGAGTTAGCAGGCGGAAAGCGGTGCGCAGCCTTTCGCTGTCACTCCGGCGGGCAGCACCGCACCTCCGAGTGCTCGGTACCGAACGCTGCGCCTCCTCCTGCCGCACGCAACGAGCCATACCCGGAGGAAATCGGCCTCGGCGTTCCGGAGTTATCCGCCTCCGAGTGGGCCTGACCAAGCGGGGTGAACTGGAAATCATTAACCAACGTACTTCCAGGTTTTCACCCGCAGAGGGCAGCACTCTCTTCTCCGTTTTAAACTGGGCCGACCCGGCTCCGTTTCGAGACCCGGCACTCGACTTCCCGGTGTGCGACCGGGTTCGTTCCGGTACCGTTCGCTGCCCCTCGTCCTGCTCGAGCCGCGGAACCAAACCCGATGACCGTCGGTCTCACGCCCGCGGAGGGAGGCGGCGGAAAGTGGTTCGCAGCCTTTCGCTGTACCTCCGGCGGGCAGCGCCGGACCTCCGCGTGCTCGGTACCGTCCGCTGCGCCTGGTCCGGCCGCACACAACGAGCCATACCCGGAGGAAATCGGCCTGTGCCTTCCGGAGATATGGGCCTCCGGGTGGGACGGACAAACCGGGGCCCCGAGCGGTGGCACCCTGCTCGCTTTCAGCGGCCCGGCACTCGACTTCCCGGTATGCGAACGTGATCGTTCCGGTACCCTTCGGTGCCCCTTGCCCCACTCTAGCTCCGGTGCTAAAGCGGAGTCGGTCGGTCTCACGGACGCCGAGTTACCAGGCGGAAAGCGGTGCGCAGCCTTCCGCTGTGCCTCCGGCGGGCAGCACCGCACCTCCGAGTGCTCGGTACCGTACGCTGCGCCTCCTCCTGCCGCACGCAACGAGCCATACCCGGAGGAAATCGGCCTCGGCCTTCCTGAGATATCAGCCTCCGAGTGGGCCCGAAGAGTCGGTGGCACCCTGCTCGCTTTCAGCGGCCCGGCACTCGACTTCCCGGTGTGCGAACGTGATCGTTCCGGTACCCTTCGGTGCCCCTTGCCCCACTCTAGCTCCGGTGCTAAAGCGGAGTCGGTCGGTCTCACGGACGCCGAGTTAGCAGGCGGAAAGCGGTGCGCAGCCTTTCGCTGTCACTCCGGCGGGCAGCACCGCACCTCCGAGTGCTCGGTACCGAACGCTGCGCCTCCTCCTGCCGCACGCAACGAGCCATACCCGGAGGAAATCGGCCTCGGCGTTCCCGAGTTATCCGCCTCCGAGTGGGCCTGACCAAGCGGGGTGAACTGGAAATCATTAACCAACGTACTTCCAGGTTTTCACCCGCAGAGGGCAGCACTCTCTTCTCCGTTTTAAACTGGGCCGACCCGGCTCCGTTTCGAGACCCGGCACTCGACTTCCCGGTGTGCGACCGGGTTCGTTCCGGTACCGTTCGCTGCCCCTCGTCCTGCTCGAGCCGCGGAACCAAACCCGATGACCGTCGGTCTCACGCCCGCGGAGGGAGGCGGCGGAAAGTGGTTTGCAGCCTTTCGCTGTACCTCCGGCGGGCAGCGCCGGACCTCCGAGTGCTCGGTACCGTCCGCTGCGCCTGGTCCGGCCGCACACAACGAGCCATACCCGGAGGAAATCGGCCTGTGCCTTCCGGAGATATGGGCCTCCGGGTGGGACGGACAAACCGGGGCCCCGAGCGGTGGCACCCTGCTCGCTTTCAGCGGCCCGGCACTCGACTTCCCGGTGTGCGAACGTGATCGTTCCGGTACCCAACGGTGCCCCTTGCCCCACTCTAGCTCCGGCGGTAAAGCGGAGTCGGTCGGTCTCACGGACGCCGAGTTACCAGGCGGAAAGCGGTGCGCAGCCTTTCGCTGTCACTCCGGCGGGCAGCACCGCACCTCCGAGTGCTCGGTACCGTACGCTGCGCCTCCTCCTGCCGCACGCAACGAGCCATACCCGGAGGAAATCGGCCTCGGCGTTCCGGAGTTATCCGCCTCCGAGTGGGCCTGACCAAGCGGGGTGAACTGGAAATCATTAACCAACGTACTTCCAGGTTTTCACCCGCAGAGGGCAGCACTCTATTCTCCGTTTTAAATTGGGCCGACCCGGCTCCGTTTCGAGACCCGGCACTCGACTTCCCGGTGTGCGAACGTGATCGTTCCAGTACCCAACGGTGCCCCTTGCCCCACTCTAGCTCCGGCGGTAAAGCGGAGTCGGTCGGTCTCACAGACGCCGAGTTACCAGGCGGAAAGTGGTTTGCAGCCTTTCGCTGTACCTCCGGCGGGCAGCGCCCGACCTCCGAGTGCTCGGTACCGTCCGCTGCGCCTGGTCCGGCCGCACACAACGAGCCATACCCGGAGGAAATCGGCCTGTGCCTTCCGGAGATATGGGCCTCCGGGTGGGACGGACAAACCGGGGCCCCGAGCTCGCTTTCGGCGGCCCGGCACTCGACTTCCCGGTGTGCGAACGTCATCCTTCCGGTACCCAACCGTGCCCCTTGCCCCACTCTAGCTCCGGCGGTAAAGCGAAGTCGGTCGGTCTCACGGACGCCGAGTTAGCAGGCGGAAAGCGGTGCGCAGCCTTTCGCTGTCACTCCGGCGGGCAGCATCGCACCTCCGAGTGCTCGGTACCGTACGCTGCGCCTCCTCCTGCCGCACGCAACAAGCCATACCCGGAGGAAATCGGCCTCGGCCTTCCTGAGATATCAGCCTCCGAGTTGGCCCGACGAGTCGGTGGCACCCTGCTCGCTTTCAGCGGCCCGGCACTCGACTTCCCGATGTGCGAACGTCATCCTTCCGGTACTCAACCGTGCCCCTTGCCCCACTCTACCTCCGGCGGTAAAGCGGAGTCGGTCGGTCTCACGGACGCCGAGTTACCAGGCGGAAAGCGATGCGCAGCCTTTCGCTGTCACTCCGGCGGGCAGCACCGCACCTCCGAGTGCTCGGTACCGTACGCTGCGCCTCCTCCTACTCCACGCAACGAGCCATACCCGGAGGAAATCGGCCTCGGCCTTCCTGAGATATCAGCCTCCGAGTGGGCCCGACGAGTCGGTGGCACCCTGCTCGCTTTCAGCGGCCCGGCACTCGACTTCCCGGTGTGCGAACGTCATCCTTCCGGTACTCAACCGTGCCCCTTGCCCCACTCTAGCTCCGGCGGTAAAGCGGAGTCGGTCGGTCTCACGGACGCCGAGTTAGCAGGCGGAAAGCGGTGCGCAGCCTTTCGCTGTCACTCCGGCGGGCAGCATCGCACCTCCCAGTGCTCGGTACCGTCCGCTGCGCCTGGTCCGGCCGCA
>NW_027139317.1:72500-80000 GCF_035084215.1 Heptranchias perlo | reverse complement strand
ATGTACACGCTTGGGGTAAAGCTACAATGGGCCTTTGCAGCCACCGTCGGGCTGGGCACATGGCCTCCCCCCACCATGACGAGGGAGGTTGGCGCCGGTTCCAACCTGGGCTTGCAAGCGGTAATGCATGACAGACAGCCAGCAACAAACAAAAGTCGAAAGGAGCCCACCTTTTGCCAGGCACAGACCGTTAAGGTCACGGACACGCTTGGGTGGTTAAGCTACAGTGACCCTTTCTAGCCGCCTTCGTCGTGTCTGCTGGGCACACATGGCCTTCCCCCCCCTGCCCGTGACAGGGGAGAGGTTGGTGTGCCAGGTCCGACTGGAGTTTGCAAACCATAGCGTTCAAGATACATGCACACACTCAGCCCTCCAGCTCTAAAAGGGTGACGTGTTTTGGTGCTCAGTTGCTAGAGAAATCTCGTGTTCAGCTACCAGAACGGGACTTGCTGTGCACATTCCCGCTCCACTCGAGACGGCAGACACCCGGGCTCTGGAGCTTGAATCGGACCTCTGTTAGACAACACAGGTGGACTTCTCGGCCTCACAAGAGAGCAATACGCCAGCGGGTGAACAGGAGAGTCGTGCCGACAAAACCCACTGACTTTTAAAACTGTCCGTCTGCCACTTGGGACAGAGAGAGGAACCTGACGAGCCTGAACACCAGCCTTGGCTGGACCGCTCGGGCCCTCCCATGTCGGACGCGAGTCGCCAAATCGATCGGAAGAGAGTACCGATTCCTCTCAAAAAGTCTGCGTGCCCGTTATTATAAAAGCAGCCCACCGGCCGCGGTGCCTTGCCCACAAACACACTTGGTGTCTGGGGTGATTCAGAGCCGCCGCGGCTCGAAAGTGTCAACCTGTTTTAAAAGTCATCGCTATGCCGGCACAGGTGACTTTCAAGTTAAAGAGTTCTCTTTATTGGCTTTCAAAAAAATCTGCAAAGTGTCACAGAGATTTTGAGAAACTCTTTTTTTTCTTTATATTATTATAATATAATATAATGTGTATATGTTTTCGAAAAGCATCCACCAGCAATCCATGGTGAGCCTCTCTCTGCTGGCAAGCTCCTCCTGCCTGAGCCCGACGCTGTCGAGGCTCAACACGATTTCAGACTGACAAAGAGTTCGAAAATTGCCGCCTGATGTAGCTTTAAATGCTGACAGGTGACTTCCGAGTGCTCTTGTAAAGGTCTCCGCTTTGAAATTGAGAGCCTTTTGCCAAGTGTCACTTTTTCAGGCACTCTTAAAGTGCACCTGGGCTGTCAGAGAAAGCTCTGAAAATCGTGTTCTCGAAAATCTCCGGGTACCCGACCAATCCCTAGGTGCCCGAATGACAAGTGTCAATTCGGCAGGACGGCCTCCCACCTCCGGCCGCAGATGCGTCACTAAATCCCCGCAACGGGGGCTTTCTCATTTCGGCATAGGGGCTTCCGCGGCCAACTCATTAACCTGTGCTCGGACTTTTTGTGCCACAAGTGCAAGGGACCGTTTGCCGGCAGCTACTCGCACCCCCCCGCCCAGGGGGGGAATCCTCTGACCGGAGATCCGAAACGCCGGCCGAATCCATCCCCGTCGGACTTCCGAAGGGGTTCCCTCGACCGACTGACTTCCGAACTCCTTTCTGGGCTTAAACGGGTGGAATTCGGACCCTCTCGCAAGGGAGCCGAAGCCCGCCAGCCCCGGGAGGCCTCGGGGCCGCCGTTTTCAAGCCCGACCAAAAAACCCGAAAAATGGGGAAAAATGGGAAAAATTCCCACTCCCAAAAGGCTTAAAAGTCGGTTGGGCGGCAGCCCGGGTCGGTCTCTGCAGACCTGGAGGCGCTGGACACAAGTCTGGTAAACAGGCTAAGTCTCGACATGCCACCTCTTACTATCCTGCAGGTACCCCGCCAATCCCCCCGGAACCGGCTGGCAATTGGCGAATCAGCGGGACGAATTTGAATTCGTGACCGACTTTCTGACACCGAATCGCCGCAAACGCGTTTCGATTTTTCGGCTTCGGTACCTCCCATCAGACTTTGACTGGCCATATCTCCGGACTCACGTGTCGCAGCCGGGACCTTCAGGCACCGTTCGACGCGTCTACCCCTGCCCCGTCGAATGGCGCCCCTCGCGGTGTGGTCCGATTTCCGCATTTTGGTCAGATTTGCCTCCAAAATTTTCAGATTGAGTTGACGAATGCCCCCTACGGGGTAACCTCTTGCCCTTTCGGACCTGGTCCCTGTGACTTAATTTCCGCCTTTTGCTCAATCGTTTCCCCATTTATAATTAATTTTAAAAATCGGGTTACTCAGTTCTGGTTTACCAGTTCCCTCTTCGGACTTAGTTTTTGGTTAATCATTTCCGGTTCACCAGTTCCCGTTTTGGACTTAGTCTCTGCGGGCCGTTTCTCATCTTTTGGTTCATCAGTTCCCCTCTTTTAATAATTTTTTGGCTGCTTTCGTTTGATCATTTCCCTGCCTTCTGGGTAACTTTTCCACCTTAGGACTTCATCGCCGCACATTGTTTTCGACTTCTGGTTGATCATTTCACCCCTTTTAATCATTTTTGTAACTTTTGGTTAACCATTTCACCCAGCTTCTGGTTAACCATTTCCCCTTTGGGACTTAGTCTGTGAGCATTCTTTTGGGATTCTGGTTAACCATTTGCCAATTTTTAAAAAATGTTGCCACTTTTGTTTAATGCTTTCTGGTCAACCTTTCCCTCTTTCAGACTTCACCGCGGCACATTGCTTCAGCCTCCTGGTTAATCATTTCACCCCTTTTAATCATTTTTGCAACTTTTGGTTAACCATTTCCCCCAGCTTCTGGTTAACCATTTCCCCTTTGGGACTTGGTCTCTGAGCATTCTTTTGGGATTCTGGTTAACCATTTGCCACTTTTTAAAAAATGTTGCCGCTTTTGTTTAATGCTTTCCCTGCTTTCTGGTCAACCTTTTCCCCTTTAGGACTTCACCGCGGCACATTGCTTTAGCCTCCTGGTTAATCATTTCACCCCTTTTAATCATTTTTGCAACTTTTGGTTAACCATTTCCCCCAGCTTCTGGTTAACCATTTCCCCTTTGGGACTTAGTCTCTGAGCATTCTTTTGGGATTCTGGTTAACCATTTGCCAATTATTTTAAAATGTTGCCACTTTTGTTTAATGCTTTCTGGTCAACCTTTCCCTCTTTCAGACTTCACCGCGGCACATTGCTTTAGCCTCCTGGTTAATCATTTCACCCCTTTTAATCATTTTTGCAACTTTTGGTTAACCATTTCCCCCAGCTTCTGGTTAACCATTTCCCCTTTGGGACTTAGTCTCTGAGCATTCTTTTGGGATTCTGGTTAATCATTTGCCACTTTTTTAAAAATGTTGCCGCTTTTGTTTAATGCTTTCCCTGCTTTGTGGTCAACCTTTTCCCCTTTAGGACTTCACCGCGGCACATTGCTTCAGCCTCCTGGTTAATCATTTCACCCCTTTTAATCATTTTTGCAACTTTTGGTTAACCATTTCCCCCTGCTTCTGGTTAACCATTTCCCCTTTGGGACTTAGTCTCTGAGCATTCTTTTGGGATTCTGGTTAATCATTTGCCAATTTTTAAAAAATGTTGCCGCTTTTGTTTAATGCTTTCCCTGCTTTGTGGTCAACCTTTTCCCCTTTAGGACTTCACCGCGGCACATTGCTTCAGCCTCCTGGTTAATCATTTCACCCCTTTTAATCATTTTTGCAACTTTTGGTTAACCATTTCCCCCAGCTTCTGGTTAACCATTTCCCCTTTGGGACTTAGTCTCTGAGCATTCTTTTGGGATTCTGGTTAACCATTTGCCACTTTTTAAAAAATGTTGCCGCTTTTGTTTAATCGTTTCCCTGCTTTCTGGTCAACCTTTTCCCCTTTCAGACTTCATCGCCGAGCATTGTTGTCGACTTCTGGTTAATCATTTTTCCCCTTTAAATCTTTTTTTGCCACTTTTGGTTAACCATTTCACCCAGCTTCTGGTTAACCATTTGCCCCATTATACTGAATTTTTCCGCTTTGGTTTAATCATTTCCCTGCTTTCTTGTCAACCTTTTACCCTTTAGGACTTCACCGCGGCACATTGCTTCAGCCTCCTGGTTAATCATTTCTCCCCTTTTAATCCTTTTTCCCACTTTTGGTTCACCAGTTCACCCAGCTTCTGGTTCACCATTTCCCCTTTGGGACTTAAGTCTCTGAGCATTCTTTTGGGATTCTGGTTAACCATTTGCCACTTTTTAAAAAATGTTGCCGCTTTTGTTTAATGCTTTCCCTGCTTTCTGGTCAACCTTTTCCCCTTTAGGACTTCACCGCGGCACATTGCTTTAGCCTCCTGGTTAATCATTTCACCCCTTTTAATCCTTTTTCCCACTTTGGGTTGGACAGTTCACCCAGCTACTGGTTAACCATTTCCCCTTTGGGACTTAAGTCTCTGAGCATTCTTTTGTGATTCTGGTTCACCATTTGTCCCTTTTTAAAAGATATTGCTGCTTTTGATTAAACCTTTCCCTGCTTTGCGGTCGACCTATTCCTCTTTCAGACTTCATCGCCGCACCTTGTTTTCGACATCTGGTTCAACATTTCTCCCCTTTTAATCCTTTTTCCCACTTTTGGTTAAGCAGTTCACCCAGCTTCTGGTTCACCATTTGCCCCTTTTTACTGAATTTTTCTGCTTTTGTTTAATCATTTCCCTGCTTTGCGGTCGACCTATTCCTCTTTCAGACTTCATCGCCGCGCATTGTTTTCGACATCTGGTTAAACATTTCTCCCCTTTTAATCCTTTTTCCCACTTTTGGTTAAGCAGTTCACCCAACTTCTGGTTAACCATTTGCCCCTTCTTACTGAATTTTTCCGCTTTTGTTTAATCATTTCCCTGCTTTATGGTCAACCTTTTCCCCTTTAGGACTTCGCCGCCGCACTTGGCTTTCGCCTTCTGGTTAATCATTTCACAACATTTTAATCCTTTTTCCCACTTTTGGTTAAACAGTTCACCCAGCTTCTGGTTAACCATTTGCCCCTTTGGGACTTAAGTCTCTGAGCATTCTTTTGGGATTCTGGTTCACCATTTGTCCCTTTTTAAAAGATATTGCTGCTTCTGTTTAATCCTTTCCCTGCTTTGCGGTCAACCTTTTCCTCTTTCAGACTTCATCGCCGCGCATTGTTTTCGACATCTGGTTCAACATTTCTCCCCTTTTAATCCTCTTTCCCACTTTTGGTTAAGCAGTTCACCCAACTTCTGGTTCACCACTTGCCCCTTTTTACTGAATTTTTCTGCTTTTGTTTAATCATTTCCCTGCTTTCCGGTCAACCTTTCCCTCTTTCAGACTTAATCGCCGCACATTGTTGTCGACTTCTGGTTGATCAGTTCACCCCTTTTTTATCCTTTTTCCCACTTTGGGTTAAGCAGTTCACCCAGCTACTGGTTAACCATTTCCCCTTTGGGACTTAAGTCTCTGAGCATTCTTTTGGGATTCTGGTAAACCATTTGTCCCTTTTTAAAAAATGCTGCTGCTTTTGTTTAATGCTTGCCCTGCTTTGCGGTCGATCATTTCACCCCTTTTAATCCATTTTTGCCACTTTGGGTTAAACAGTTCACACAACTTCTGGTTCACCATTTCACATTTTGGAACTTTTATTCCCACCATTACTTTGGGCTTCTGGTTCATCATTTCACGCTGTTTTACAAATCTTTGCCGCTTCACTTTTAATCCACAAACCGGGGCTCGCTTTCGGGTGTTGGGGGGGGGGGGGGGGGTAGCGGGTTTGGGCCGGGCACTCCACATCCCGGTGTGCGACCGGGTTCGTTCTGGTACCGCTCGGTGCCCCTCGTCCTGCTCTTGCCGCGGAAGCAAACCAGACGACCGTCGGTCTCACGCCCGAGGGGAGAGGAGGCGGAAAGCGGTTTGCAGCCTTTCGCTGTACCTCCGGCGGGCAGCGCCGCACCTCCGAGTGCTCGGTACCGTTCGCTGCGCCTCGTCCGGCCGCACGCAGCGAGCCAAACCCGGAGGAAATCGGCCTGTGCCTTCTCGAGATATGGGCCTCCGGGTGGGACGGACAAACCGGGGCCCCGAGCTCGCTTTCGGCGGCCCGGCACTCGACTTCCCGGTGTCCGAACGTGATCCTTCCGGTACCCTTCGGTGCCCCTTGCCCGACTCCAGCTCCCGTGCTGAAGCGGAGTCGGTCGGCCTGACGGCCGCCGAGTTAGCCAGCGGAAAGCGGTGCGCAGCCTTTCGCTTGCAGCTCCGGCGGGCAGCGCCGCACCTCCGGCTGCTCAGTGCCGTCCGCTGCTCCCCTTCCGGCTGCACGCAGCGAACCATACCCGGAGGAAATCGGCCTCGGCCTTCCGGAGATATGGGCCTGCGAGTGGGACCAATAAATCGGTGCACATTTCCGGCTCGGTTTCCGGCCTCGGCACTATCAGTTCACGCCGTCCGACCGACGTCGTTCTGGCACGGTTCCGTTGCTCCTTGATCCGGTCCAGCCACGGTAATCAGCCGAAGATGGTGGGGGGGGGGACACATTGCCCGCCGAGTTAGCCGGAGGAAATCGGCCTCGGACTTCCTCAGATATCAGCCTCCGGGTGGGACAGACAAACCGGGGACCCGAGCACGCTTTCGGCGGCCCGCTGGTCGACTTCCCGGTGTGCGACCGGGTTCGTTCCGGTACCGTTCGCTGCCCCTCGTCCTGCTCTAGCCGCGGAGACAAACCCGACGACCGTCGGTCTCACGCCCGCGGAGGGAGGTGGCGGAAAGTGGTTTGCAGCCTTTCGCTGTACCTCCGGCGGGCAGCGCCCGACCTCCGAGTGCTCGGTACCGTCCGCTGCGCCTGGTCCTGCCGCACACAACGAGCCATACCCGGTGGAAATCGGCCTGTGCCTTCCAGAGATATGGGCCTCCGGGTGGGACGGACAAACCGGGGCCCCGTGCTCGCTTTCGGCGGCCCGCTAGTCGACTTCCCGGTGTGCGACCGGGTTCCTTCCGGTACCGTTCGCTGCCCCTCGTCCTGCTCTAGCCGCGGAAACAAACCCGACGACCGTCGGTCTCACGCCCGCGGAGGGAGGCGGCGGAAAGTGGTTTGCAGCCTTTCGCTGTACCTCCGGCGGGCAGCGCCCGACCTCCGAGTGCTCGGTACCGTCCGCTGCGCCTGGTCCGGCCGCACGCAACGAGCCATACCCGGAGGAAATCGGCCTGTGCCTTCCGGAGATATGGGCCTCCGGGTGGGACGGACAAACCGGGGCCCCGAGCGGTGGCACCCTGCTCGCTTTCGGCGGCCCGGCACTCGACTTCCCGGTGTGCGAACGTCATCGTTCCGGTACCCTTCGGTGCCCCTTGCCCCACTCTAGCTCCGGTGCTAAAGCGGAGTCGGTCGGTCTCACGGACGCCGAGTTAGCAGGCGGAAAGGGGTGCGCAGCCTTTCGCTGTCACTCCGGCGGGCAGCACCGCACCTCCGAGTGCTCGGTACCGAACGCTGCGCCTCCTCCTGCCGCACGCAACGAGCCATACCCGGA
>NW_027139317.1:50000-60000 GCF_035084215.1 Heptranchias perlo | reverse complement strand
TGTCAACCTGTTTTAAAAGTCATCGCTATGCCGGCACAGGTGACTTTCAAGTTAAAGAGTTCTCTTTATTGGCTTTCAAAAAAATCTGCAAAGTGTCACAGAGATTTTGAGAAACTCTTTTTTTTCTTTATATTATTATAATATAATATAATGTGTATATGTTTTCGAAAAGCATCCACCAGCAATCCATGGTGAGCCTCTCTCTGCTGGCAAGCTCCTCCTGCCTGAGCCCGACGCTGTCGAGGCTCAACACGATTTCAGACTGACAAAGAGTTCGAAAATTGCCGCCTGATGTAGCTTTAAATGCTGACAGGTGACTTCCGAGTGCTCTTGTAAAGGTCTCCGCTTTGAAATTGAGAGCCTTTTGCCAAGTGTCACTTTTTCAGGCACTCTTAAAGTGCACCTGGGCTGTCAGAGAAAGCTCTGAAAATCGTGTTCTCGAAAATCTCCGGGTACCCGACCAATCCCTAGGTGCCCGAATGACAAGTGTCAATTCGGCAGGACGGCCTCCCACCTCCGGCCGCAGATGCGTCACTAAATCCCCGCAACGGGGGCTTTCTCATTTCGGCATAGGGGCTTCCGCGGCCAACTCATTAACCTGTGCTCGGACTTTTTGTGCCACAAGTGCAAGGGACCGTTTGCCGGCAGCTACTCGCACCCCCCCGCCCAGGGGGGGAATCCTCTGACCGGAGATCCGAAACGCCGGCCGAATCCATCCCCGTCGGACTTCCGAAGGGGTTCCCTCGACCGACTGACTTCCGAACTCCTTTCTGGGCTTAAACGGGTGGAATTCGGACCCTCTCGCAAGGGAGCCGAAGCCCGCCAGCCCCGGGAGGCCTCGGGGCCGCCGTTTTCAAGCCCGACCAAAAAACCCGAAAAATGGGGAAAAATGGGAAAAATTCCCACTCCCAAAAGGCTTAAAAGTCGGTTGGGCGGCAGCCCGGGTCGGTCTCTGCAGACCTGGAGGCGCTGGACACAAGTCTGGTAAACAGGCTAAGTCTCGACATGCCACCTCTTACTATCCTGCAGGTACCCCGCCAATCCCCCCGGAACCGGCTGGCAATTGGCGAATCAGCGGGACGAATTTGAATTCGTGACCGACTTTCTGACACCGAATCGCCGCAAACGCGTTTCGATTTTTCGGCTTCGGTACCTCCCATCAGACTTTGACTGGCCATATCTCCGGACTCACGTGTCGCAGCCGGGACCTTCAGGCACCGTTCGACGCGTCTACCCCTGCCCCGTCGAATGGCGCCCCTCGCGGTGTGGTCCGATTTCCGCATTTTGGTCAGATTTGCCTCCAAAATTTTCAGATTGAGTTGACGAATGCCCCCTACGGGGTAACCTCTTGCCCTTTCGGACCTGGTCCCTGTGACTTAATTTCCGCCTTTTGCTCAATCGTTTCCCCATTTATAATTAATTTTAAAAATCGGGTTACTCAGTTCTGGTTTACCAGTTCCCTCTTCGGACTTAGTTTTTGGTTAATCATTTCCGGTTCACCAGTTCCCGTTTTGGACTTAGTCTCTGCGGGCCGTTTCTCATCTTTTGGTTCATCAGTTCCCCTCTTTTAATAATTTTTTGGCTGCTTTCGTTTGATCATTTCCCTGCCTTCTGGGTAACTTTTCCACCTTAGGACTTCATCGCCGCACATTGTTTTCGACTTCTGGTTGATCATTTCACCCCTTTTAATCATTTTTGTAACTTTTGGTTAACCATTTCACCCAGCTTCTGGTTAACCATTTCCCCTTTGGGACTTAGTCTGTGAGCATTCTTTTGGGATTCTGGTTAACCATTTGCCAATTTTTAAAAAATGTTGCCACTTTTGTTTAATGCTTTCTGGTCAACCTTTCCCTCTTTCAGACTTCACCGCGGCACATTGCTTCAGCCTCCTGGTTAATCATTTCACCCCTTTTAATCATTTTTGCAACTTTTGGTTAACCATTTCCCCCAGCTTCTGGTTAACCATTTCCCCTTTGGGACTTGGTCTCTGAGCATTCTTTTGGGATTCTGGTTAATCATTTGCCAATTTTTAAAAAATGTTGCCACTTTTGTTTAATGCTTTCTGGTCAACCTTTCCCTCTTTCAGACTTCACCGCGGCACATTGCTTCAGCCTCCTGGTTAATCATTTCACCCCTTTTAATCATTTTTGCAACTTTTGGTTAACCATTTCCCCCAGCTTCTGGTTAACCATTTCCCCTTTGGGACTTGGTCTCTGAGCATTCTTTTGGGATTCTGGTTAATCATTTGCCACTTTTTTAAAAATGTTGCCACTTTTGTTTAATGCTTTCTGGTCAACCTTTCCCTCTTTCAGACTTCACCGCGGCACATTGCTTCAGCCTCCTGGTTAATCATTTCACCCCTTTTAATCATTTTTGCAACTTTTGGTTAACCATTTCCCCCAGCTTCTGGTTAACCATTTCCCCTTTGGGACTTAGTCTCTGAGCATTCTTTTGGGATTCTGGTTAATCATTTGCCAATTTTTTAAAAATGTTGCCACTTTTGTTTAATGCTTTCTGGTCAACCTTTCCCTCTTTCAGACTTCACCGCGGCACATTGCTTTAGCCTCCTGGTTAATCATTTCACCCCTTTTAATCATTTTTGCAACTTTTGGTTAACCATTTCCCCCAGCTTCTGGTTAACCATTTCCCCTTTGGGACTTAGTCTCTGAGCATTCTTTTGGGATTCTGGTTAATCATTTGCCACTTTTTTAAAAATGTTGCCGCTTTTGTTTAATGCTTTCCCTGCTTTGTGGTCAACCTTTTCCCCTTTAGGACTTCACCGCGGCACATTGCTTCAGCCTCCTGGTTAATCATTTCACCCCTTTTAATCATTTTTGCAACTTTTGGTTAACCATTTCCCCCAGCTTCTGGTTAACCATTTCCCCTTTGGGACTTGGTCTCTGAGCATTCTTTTGGGATTCTGGTTAATCATTTGCCACTTTTTAAAAAATGTTGCCGCTTTTGTTTAATGCTTTCCCTGCTTTCTGGTCAACCTTTTCCCCTTTAGGACTTCACCGCAGCACATTGCTTTAGCCTCCTGGTTAATCATTTCACCCCTTTTAATCATTTTTGCAACTTTTGGTTAACCATTTCCCCCAGCTTCTGGTTAACCATTTCCCCTTTGGGACTTAGTCTCTGAGCATTCTTTTGGGATTCTGGTTAACCATTTGCCAATTTTTTTAAAATGTTGCCACTTTTGTTTAATGCTTTCTGGTCAACCTTTCCCTCTTTCAGACTTCACCGCCGCACATAATTTTCGACTTCTGGTTGATCATTTCACCCCTTTTAATCATTTTTGCAACTTTTGGTTAACCATTTCCCCCAGCTTCTGGTTAACCATTTCCCCTTTGGGACTTAGTCCCTGAGCATTCTTTTGGGATTCTGGTTAATCATTTGCCACTTTTTTAAAAATTTTGCCGCTTTTGTTTAATCGTTTCCCTGCTATGTGGTCAACCTTTTCCCCTTTCAGACTTCATCGCCGCGCATTGTTGTCGACTTCTGGTTAATCATTTTTCCCCTTTAAATCTTTTTTTGCCACTTTTGGTTAACCATTTCACCCAGCTTCTGGTTAACCATTTGCCCCATTTTACTGAATTTTTCCGCTTTGGTTTAATCATTTCCCTGCTTTCTTGTCAACCTTTTCCCCTTTTGGACTTCGCCGCCGCACTTTGCT
This sequence comes from Heptranchias perlo, assembly GCF_035084215.1. NCBI lineage: Eukaryota > Metazoa > Chordata > Chondrichthyes > Hexanchiformes > Hexanchidae > Heptranchias > Heptranchias perlo. The sequence goes on along the minus strand of NW_027139317.1, from coordinate 56,327 downwards.
TTTGCCTTCTGGTTAAACATTTCTCCCCTTTTAATCCTTTTTCCCACTTTTGGTTCACCAGTTCACCCAGCTTCTGGTTCACCATTTCCCCTTTGGGACTTAAGTCTCTGAGCATTCTTTTGGGATTCTGGTTAACCATTTGCCACTTTTTAAAAAATGTTGCTGCTTTTGTTTAATGCTTTCCCTGCTTTCTGGTCAACCTTTTCCTCTTTCCGACTTCATCGCCGCACCTTGTTTACGACATCCGGTTAAACATTTCTCCCCTTTCAATCCTTTTTGCCACTTTTGGTTAAGCAGTTCAACCAGCTTCTGGTTAACCATTTGCCCCTTCTTACTGAATTTTTCTGCTTTTGTTTAATCATTTCCCTGCTTTATGGTCAACCTTTTCCCCTTTAGGACTTCGCCGCCGCACTTTGCTTTCGCCTTCTGGTTAATCATTTCACAACATTTTAATCCTTTTTCCCACTTTTGGTTAAACAGTTCACCCAGCTTCTGGTTAACCATTTGCCCCTTTGGGACTTAAGTCTCTGAGCATTATTTTGGGATTCTGGTTAACCATTTGCCACTTTTTAAAAAATGTTGCCGCTTTTGTTTAATCGTTTCCCTGCTTTCTGGTCAACCTTTTCTCCTTTAGGACTTCGCCGCCGCACTTTGCTTTCGCCTTCTGGTTAATCATTTCACCCCTTTTAATCCTTTTTCCCACTTTTGGTTAAACAGTTCACCCAGCTTCTGGTTAACCATTTGCCCCTTTGGGACTTAAGTCTCTGAGCATTCTTTTGGGATTCTGGTTCACCATTTGTCCCTTTTTAAAAGATATTGCTGCTTCTGTTTAATCCTTTCCCTGCTTTGCGGTCAACCTTTTCCTCTTTCAGACTTCATCGCCGCGCATTGTTTTCGACATCTGGTTCAACATTTCTCCCCTTTTAATCCTCTTTCCCACTTTTGGTTAAGCAGTTCACCCAACTTCTGGTTAACCATTTGCCCCTTTTTACTGAATTTTTCTGCTTTGGTTTAATCATTTCCCTGCTTTATGGTCAACCTTTTCCCCTTTAGGACTTTGACGCGGCACATTGCTTTCGCCTTCTGGTTAATCATTTCACCCCTTTTAATCCTTTTTCCCACTTTTGGTTAAACAGTTCACCCAGCTACTGGTTAACCATTTCCCCTTTGGCACTTAAGTCTCTGAGCATTCTTTTGGGATTCTGGTAAACCATTTGTCCCTTTTTAAAAAATGCTGCTGCTTTTGTTTAATGCTTGCCCTGCTTTGCGGTCGATCATTTCACCCCTTTTAATCCATTTTTGCCACTTTGGGTTAAACAGTTCACACAACTTCTGGTTCACCATTTCACATTTCGGAACTTTTATTCCCACCATTACTTTGGGCTTCTGGTTCATCATTTCACGCTGTTTTACAAATCTTTGCCGCTTCACTTTTAATCCACAAACCGTGGCTCGCTTTCGGGTGGGGGGGGGGTAGCGGGTTTGGGCCGGGCACTCGACATCCCGGTGTGCGACCGGGTTCGTTCTGGTACCGCTCGGTGCCCCTCGTCCTGCTCTTGCCGCGGAAGCAAACCAGACGACCGTCGGTCTCACGCCCGAGGGGAGAGGAGGCGGAAAGCGGTTTGCAGCCTTTCGCTGTACCTCCGGCGGGCAGCGCCGCACCTCCGAGTGCTCGGTACCGTTCGCTGCGCCTCGTCCGGCCGCACGCAGCGAGCCAAACCCGGAGGAAATCGGCCTGTGCCTTCTCGAGATATGGGCCTCCGGGTGGGACGGACAAACCGGGGCCCCGAGCTCGCTTTCGGCGGCCCGGCACTCGACTTCCCGGTGTCCGAACGTGATCCTTCCGGTACCCTTCGGTGCCCCTTGCCCGACTCCAGCTCCCGTGCTGAAGCGGAGTCGGTCGGCCTGACGGCCGCCGAGTTAGCCAGCGGAAAGCGGTGCGCAGCCTTTCGCTTGCAGCTCCGGCGGGCAGCGCCGCACCTCCGGCTGCTCAGTGCCGTCCGCTGCTCCCCTTCCGGCTGCACGCAGCGAACCATACCCGGAGGAAATCGGCCTCGGCCTTCCGGAGATATGGGCCTGCGAGTGGGACCAATAAATCGGTGCACATTTCCGGCTCGGTTTCCGGCCTCGGCACTATCAGTTCACGCCGTCCGACCGACGTCGTTCTGGCACGGTTCCGTTGCTCCTTGATCCGGTCCAGCCACGGTAATCAGCCGAAGATGGTGGGGGGGGGACACATTGCCCGCCGAGTTAGCCGGAGGAAATCGGCCTCGGACTTCCTCAGATATCAGCCTCCGGGTGGGACAGACAAACCGGGGACCCGAGCACGCTTTCGGCGGCCCGCTGGTCGACTTCCCGGTGTGCGACCGGGTTCGTTCCGGTACCGTTCGCTGCCCCTCGTCCTGCTCTAGCCGCGGAGACAAACCCGACGACCGTCGGTCTCACGCCCGCGGAGGGAGGTGGCGGAAAGTGGTTTGCAGCCTTTCGCTGTACCTCCGGCGGGCAGCGCCCGACCTCCGAGTGCTCGGTACCGTCCGCTGCGCCTGGTCCTGCCGCACACAACGAGCCATACCCGGTGGAAATCGGCCTGTGCCTTCCAGAGATATGGGCCTCCGGGTGGGACGGACAAACCGGGGCCCCGTGCTCGCTTTCGGCGGCCCGCTAGTCGACTTCCCGGTGTGCGACCGGGTTCCTTCCGGTACCGTTCGCTGCCCCTCGTCCTGCTCTAGCCGCGGAAACAAACCCGACGACCGTCGGTCTCACGCCCGCGGAGGGAGGCGGCGGAAAGTGGTTTGCAGCCTTTCGCTGTACCTCCGGCGGGCAGCGCCCGACCTCCGAGTGCTCGGTACCGTCCGCTGCGCCTGGTCCGGCCGCACGCAACGAGCCATACCCGGAGGAAATCGGCCTGTGCCTTCCGGAGATATGGGCCTCCGGGTGGGACGGACAAACCGGGACCCCGTGCTCGCTTTCGGCGGCCCGGCACTCGACTTCCCGGTGTGCGAACGTCATCCTTCCGGTACCCAACCGTGCCCCTTGCCCCACTCTAGCTCCGGTGCTAAAGCGGAGTCGGTCGGTCTCACGGACGCCGAGTTACCAGGCGGAAAGCGGTGCGCAGCCTTTCGCTGTCACTCCGGCGGGCTGCACCGCATCTCCGAGTGCTCGGTACCGTACGCTGCGCCGCCTCCTGCCGCACGCAACGAGCCAGACCCGGAGGAAATCGGCCTCGGCGTTCCGGAGTTATCCGCCTCCGAGTGGGCCTGACCAAGCGGGGTGAACTGGAAATCATTAACCAACGTACTTCCAGGTTTTCACCCGCAGAGGGCAGCACTCTCTTCTCCGTTTTAAACTGGGCCGACCCGGCTCCGTTTCGAGACCCGGCACTCGACTTCCCGGTGTGCGACCGGGTTCGTTCCGGTACCGTTCGCTGCCCCTCGTCCTGCTCTAGCCGCGGAACCAAACCCGACGACCGTCGGTCTCACGCCCGCGGAGGGAGGCGGCGGAAAGTGGTTTGCAGCCTTTCGCTGTACCTCCGGCGGGCAGCGCCCGACCTCCGAGTGCTCGGTACCGTCCGCTGCGCCTGGTCCTGCCGCACACAACGAGCCATACCCGGTGGAAATCGGCCTGTGCCTTCCAGAGATATGGGCCTCCGGGTGGGACGGACAAACCGGGGCCCCGTGCTCGCTTTCGGCGGCCCGCTAGTCGACTTCCCGGTGTGCGACCGGGTTCGTTCCGGTACCGTTCGCTGCCCCTCGTCCTGCTCTAGCCGGGGAAACAAACCCGACGACCGTCGGTCTCACGCCCGCGGAGGGAGGCGGCGGAAAGTGGTTTGCAGCCTTTCGCTGTACCTCCGGCGGGCAGCGCCCGACCTCCGAGTGCTCGGTACCATCCGCTGCGCCTGGTCCGGCCGCACACAACGAGCCATACCCGGTGGAAATCGGCCTGTGCCTTCCGGAGATATGGGCCTCCGGGTGGGACGGACAAACCGGGGCCCCGAGCGGTGGCACCCTGCTCGCTTTCGGCGGCCCGGCACTCGACTTCCCGGTGTGCGAACGTCATCGTTCCGGTACCCTTCGGTGCCCCTTGCCCCACTCTAGCTCCGGTGCTAAAGCGGAGTCGGTCGGTCTCACGGACGCCGAGTTAGCAGGCGGAAAGCGGTGCGCAGCCTTTCGCTGTCACTCCGGCGGGCAGCACCGCACCTCCGAGTGCTCGGTACCGTACGCTGCGCCGCCTCCTGCCGCACGCAACGAGCCATACCCGCAGGAAATCGGCCTCGGCGTTCCGGAGTTATCCGCCTCCGAGTGGGCCTGACCAAGCGGGGTGAACTGGAAATCATTAACCAACGTACTTCCAGGTTTTCACCCGCAGAGGGCAGCACTCTCTTCTCCGTTTTAAACTGGGCCGACCCGGCTCCGTTTCGAGACCCGGCACTCGACTTCCCGGTGTGCGACCGGGTTCGTTCCGGTACCGTTCGCTGCCCCTCGTCCTGCTCGAGCCGCGGAACCAAACCCGATGACCGTCGGTCTCACGCCCGCGGAGGGTGGCGGCGGAAAGTGGTTTGCAGCCTTTCGCTGTACCTCCGGCGGGCAGCGCCGGACCTCCGAGTGCTCGGTACCGTCCGCTGCGCCTGGTCCGGCCGCACACAACGAGCCATACCCGGAGGAAATCGGCCTGTGCCTTCCGGAGATATGGGCCTCCGGGTGGGACGGACAAACCGGGGCCCCGAGCGGTGGCACCCTACTCGCTTTCAGCGGCCCGGCACTCGACTTCCCGGTGTGCGAACGTGATCGTTCCGGTACCCAACGGTGCCCCTTGCCCCACTCTAGCTCCGGCGGTAAAGCGGAGTCGGTCGGTCTCACAGACGCCGAGTTACCAGGCGGAAAGCGGTGCGCAGCCTTTCGCTGTCACTCCGGCGGGCAGCGCCGCACCTCCGAGTGCTCGGTACCGTCCGCTGCGCCTGGTCCGGCCGCACACAACGAGCCATACCCGGTGGAAATCGGCCTTTGCCTTCCGGAGATATGGGCCTCCGGGTGGGACGGACAAACCGGGGCCCCGAGCTCGCTTTCAGCGGCCCGGCACTCGACTTCCCGGTGTGCGAACGTCATCCTTCCGGTACTCAACCGTGCCCCTTGCCCCACTCTAGCTCCGGCGGTAAAGCGAAGTCGGTCGGTCTCACGGACGCCGAGTTAGCAGGCGGAAAGCGGTGCGCAGCCTTTCGCTGTCACTCCGGCGGGCTGCACCGCATCTCCGAGTGCTCGGTACCGTACGCTGCGCCGCCTCCTGCCGCACGCAACGAGCCATACCCGGAGGAAATCGGCCTCGGCGTTCCGGAGTTATCCGCCTCCGAGTGGGCCTGACCAAGCGGGGTGAACTGGAAATCATTAACCAACGTACTTCCAGGTTTTCACCCGCAGAGGGCAGCACTCTATTCTCCGTTTTAAATTGGGCCGACCCGGCTCCGTTTCGAGACCCGGCACTCGACTTCCCGGTGTGCGAACGTGATCGTTCCGGTACCCAACCGTGCCCCTTGCCCCACTCTAGCTCCGGCGGTAAAGCGAAGTCGGTCGGTCTCACGGACGCCGAGTTAGCAGGCGGAAAGCGGTGCGCAGCCTTTCGCTGTCACTCCGGCGGGCAGCATCGCACCTCCCAGTGCTCGGTACCGTACGCTGCGCCGCCTCCTGCCGCACGCAACGAGCCATACCCGGAGGAAATCGGCCTCGGCCTTCCTGAGATATCAGCCTCCGAGTGGGCCCGACGAGTCGGTGGCACCCTGCTCGCTTTCAGCGGCCCGGCACTCGACTTCCCGGTGTGCGAACGTCATCCTTCCGGTACTCAACCGTGCCCCTTGCCCCACTCTAGCTCCGGCGGTAAAGCGGAGTCGGTCGGTCTCACGGACGCCGAGTTAGCAGGCGGAAAGCGGTGCGCAGCCTTTCGCTGTCACTCCGGCGGGCAGCATCGCACCTCCCAGTGCTCGGTACCGTCCGCTGCGCCTGGTCCGGCCGCACACAACGAGCCATACCCGGAGGAAATCGGCCTGTGCCTTCCGGAGATATGGGCCTCCGGGTGGGACGGACAAACCGGGGCCCCGAGCGGTGGCACCCTGCTCGCTTTCAGCGGCCCGTCACTCGACTTCCCGGTATGCGAACGTGATCGTTCCGGTACCCTTCGGTGCCCCTTGCCCCACTCTAGCTCCGGTGCTAAAGCGGAGTCGGTCGGTCTCACGGACGCCGAGTTACCAGGCGGAAAGCGGTGCGCAGCCTTTCGCTGTCACTCCGGCGGGCAGCACCGCATCTCCGAGTGCTCGGTACCGTACGCTGCGCCGCCTCCTGC
>NW_027139317.1:30000-37500 GCF_035084215.1 Heptranchias perlo | reverse complement strand
CTTACTATCCTGCAGGTACCCCGCCAATCCCCCCGGAACCGGCTGGCAATTGGCGAATCAGCGGGACGAATTTGAATTCGTGACCGACTTTCTGACACCGAATCGCCGCAAACGCGTTTCGATTTTTCGGCTTCGGTACCTCCCATCAGACTTTGACTGGCCATATCTCCGGACTCACGTGTCGCAGCCGGGACCTTCAGGCACCGTTCGACGCGTCTACCCCTGCCCCGTCGAATGGCGCCCCTCGCGGTGTGGTCCGATTTCCGCATTTTGGTCAGATTTGCCTCCAAAATTTTCAGATTGAGTTGACGAATGCCCCCTACGGGGTAACCTCTTGCCCTTTCGGACCTGGTCCCTGTGACTTAATTTCCGCCTTTTGCTCAATCGTTTCCCCATTTATAATTAATTTTAAAAATCGGGTTACTCAGTTCTGGTTTACCAGTTCCCTCTTCGGACTTAGTTTTTGGTTAATCATTTCCGGTTCACCAGTTCCCGTTTTGGACTTAGTCTCTGCGGGCCGTTTCTCATCTTTTGGTTCATCAGTTCCCCTCTTTTAATAATTTTTTGGCTGCTTTCGTTTGATCATTTCCCTGCCTTCTGGGTAACTTTTCCACCTTAGGACTTCATCGCCGCACATTGTTTTCGACTTCTGGTTGATCATTTCACCCCTTTTAATCATTTTTGTAACTTTTGGTTAACCATTTCACCCAGCTTCTGGTTAACCATTTCCCCTTTGGGACTTAGTCTGTGAGCATTCTTTTGGGATTCTGGTTAACCATTTGCCAATTTTTAAAAAATGTTGCCACTTTTGTTTAATGCTTTCTGGTCAACCTTTCCCTCTTTCAGACTTCACCGCGGCACATTGCTTCAGCCTCCTGGTTAATCATTTCACCCCTTTTAATCATTTTTGCAACTTTTGGTTAACCATTTCCCCCAGCTTCTGGTTAACCATTTCCCCTTTGGGACTTGGTCTCTGAGCATTCTTTTGGGATTCTGGTTAACCATTTGCCACTTTTTAAAAAATGTTGCCGCTTTTGTTTAATGCTTTCCCTGCTTTCTGGTCAACCTTTTCCCCTTTAGGACTTCACCGCGGCACATTGCTTTAGCCTCCTGGTTAATCATTTCACCCCTTTTAATCATTTTTGCAACTTTTGGTTAACCATTTCCCCCAGCTTCTGGTTAACCATTTCCCCTTTGGGACTTAGTCTCTGAGCATTCTTTTGGGATTCTGGTTAACCATTTGCCAATTATTTTAAAATGTTGCCACTTTTGTTTAATGCTTTCTGGTCAACCTTTCCCTCTTTCAGACTTCACCGCGGCACATTGCTTTAGCCTCCTGGTTAATCATTTCACCCCTTTTAATCATTTTTGCAACTTTTGGTTAACCATTTCCCCCAGCTTCTGGTTAACCATTTCCCCTTTGGGACTTAGTCTCTGAGCATTCTTTTGGGATTCTGGTTAATCATTTGCCACTTTTTTAAAAATGTTGCCGCTTTTGTTTAATGCTTTCCCTGCTTTGTGGTCAACCTTTTCCCCTTTAGGACTTCACCGCGGCACATTGCTTCAGCCTCCTGGTTAATCATTTCACCCCTTTTAATCATTTTTGCAACTTTTGGTTAACCATTTCCCCCTGCTTCTGGTTAACCATTTCCCCTTTGGGACTTAGTCTCTGAGCATTCTTTTGGGATTCTGGTTAATCATTTGCCAATTTTTAAAAAATGTTGCCGCTTTTGTTTAATGCTTTCCCTGCTTTGTGGTCAACCTTTTCCCCTTTAGGACTTCACCGCGGCACATTGCTTCAGCCTCCTGGTTAATCATTTCACCCCTTTTAATCATTTTTGCAACTTTTGGTTAACCATTTCCCCCAGCTTCTGGTTAACCATTTCCCCTTTGGGACTTAGTCTCTGAGCATTCTTTTGGGATTCTGGTTAACCATTTGCCACTTTTTAAAAAATGTTGCCGCTTTTGTTTAATCGTTTCCCTGCTTTCTGGTCAACCTTTTCCCCTTTCAGACTTCATCGCCGAGCATTGTTGTCGACTTCTGGTTAATCATTTTTCCCCTTTAAATCTTTTTTTGCCACTTTTGGTTAACCATTTCACCCAGCTTCTGGTTAACCATTTGCCCCATTATACTGAATTTTTCCGCTTTGGTTTAATCATTTCCCTGCTTTCTTGTCAACCTTTTACCCTTTAGGACTTCACCGCGGCACATTGCTTCAGCCTCCTGGTTAATCATTTCTCCCCTTTTAATCCTTTTTCCCACTTTTGGTTCACCAGTTCACCCAGCTTCTGGTTCACCATTTCCCCTTTGGGACTTAAGTCTCTGAGCATTCTTTTGGGATTCTGGTTAACCATTTGCCACTTTTTAAAAAATGTTGCCGCTTTTGTTTAATGCTTTCCCTGCTTTCTGGTCAACCTTTTCCCCTTTAGGACTTCACCGCGGCACATTGCTTTAGCCTCCTGGTTAATCATTTCACCCCTTTTAATCCTTTTTCCCACTTTGGGTTGGACAGTTCACCCAGCTACTGGTTAACCATTTCCCCTTTGGGACTTAAGTCTCTGAGCATTCTTTTGTGATTCTGGTTCACCATTTGTCCCTTTTTAAAAGATATTGCTGCTTTTGATTAAACCTTTCCCTGCTTTGCGGTCGACCTATTCCTCTTTCAGACTTCATCGCCGCACCTTGTTTTCGACATCTGGTTCAACATTTCTCCCCTTTTAATCCTTTTTCCCACTTTTGGTTAAGCAGTTCACCCAGCTTCTGGTTCACCATTTGCCCCTTTTTACTGAATTTTTCTGCTTTTGTTTAATCATTTCCCTGCTTTGCGGTCGACCTATTCCTCTTTCAGACTTCATCGCCGCGCATTGTTTTCGACATCTGGTTAAACATTTCTCCCCTTTTAATCCTTTTTCCCACTTTTGGTTAAGCAGTTCACCCAACTTCTGGTTAACCATTTGCCCCTTCTTACTGAATTTTTCCGCTTTTGTTTAATCATTTCCCTGCTTTATGGTCAACCTTTTCCCCTTTAGGACTTCGCCGCCGCACTTTGCTTTCGCCTTCTGGTTAATCATTTCACAACATTTTAATCCTTTTTCCCACTTTTGGTTAAACAGTTCACCCAGCTTCTGGTTAACCATTTGCCCCTTTGGGACTTAAGTCTCTGAGCATTCTTTTGGGATTCTGGTTCACCATTTGTCCCTTTTTAAAAGATATTGCTGCTTCTGTTTAATCCTTTCCCTGCTTTGCGGTCAACCTTTTCCTCTTTCAGACTTCATCGCCGCGCATTGTTTTCGACATCTGGTTCAACATTTCTCCCCTTTTAATCCTCTTTCCCACTTTTGGTTAAGCAGTTCACCCAACTTCTGGTTCACCACTTGCCCCTTTTTACTGAATTTTTCTGCTTTTGTTTAATCATTTCCCTGCTTTCCGGTCAACCTTTCCCTCTTTCAGACTTAATCGCCGCACATTGTTGTCGACTTCTGGTTGATCAGTTCACCCCTTTTTTATCCTTTTTCCCACTTTGGGTTAAGCAGTTCACCCAGCTACTGGTTAACCATTTCCCCTTTGGGACTTAAGTCTCTGAGCATTCTTTTGGGATTCTGGTAAACCATTTGTCCCTTTTTAAAAAATGCTGCTGCTTTTGTTTAATGCTTGCCCTGCTTTGCGGTCGATCATTTCACCCCTTTTAATCCATTTTTGCCACTTTGGGTTAAACAGTTCACACAACTTCTGGTTCACCATTTCACATTTTGGAACTTTTATTCCCACCATTACTTTGGGCTTCTGGTTCATCATTTCACGCTGTTTTACAAATCTTTGCCGCTTCACTTTTAATCCACAAACCGGGGCTCGCTTTCGGGTGTTGGGGGGGGGGGGGGGGTAGCGGGTTTGGGCCGGGCACTCCACATCCCGGTGTGCGACCGGGTTCGTTCTGGTACCGCTCGGTGCCCCTCGTCCTGCTCTTGCCGCGGAAGCAAACCAGACGACCGTCGGTCTCACGCCCGAGGGGAGAGGAGGCGGAAAGCGGTTTGCAGCCTTTCGCTGTACCTCCGGCGGGCAGCGCCGCACCTCCGAGTGCTCGGTACCGTTCGCTGCGCCTCGTCCGGCCGCACGCAGCGAGCCAAACCCGGAGGAAATCGGCCTGTGCCTTCTCGAGATATGGGCCTCCGGGTGGGACGGACAAACCGGGGCCCCGAGCTCGCTTTCGGCGGCCCGGCACTCGACTTCCCGGTGTCCGAACGTGATCCTTCCGGTACCCTTCGGTGCCCCTTGCCCGACTCCAGCTCCCGTGCTGAAGCGGAGTCGGTCGGCCTGACGGCCGCCGAGTTAGCCAGCGGAAAGCGGTGCGCAGCCTTTCGCTTGCAGCTCCGGCGGGCAGCGCCGCACCTCCGGCTGCTCAGTGCCGTCCGCTGCTCCCCTTCCGGCTGCACGCAGCGAACCATACCCGGAGGAAATCGGCCTCGGCCTTCCGGAGATATGGGCCTGCGAGTGGGACCAATAAATCGGTGCACATTTCCGGCTCGGTTTCCGGCCTCGGCACTATCAGTTCACGCCGTCCGACCGACGTCGTTCTGGCACGGTTCCGTTGCTCCTTGATCCGGTCCAGCCACGGTAATCAGCCGAAGATGGTGGGGGGGGGGACACATTGCCCGCCGAGTTAGCCGGAGGAAATCGGCCTCGGACTTCCTCAGATATCAGCCTCCGGGTGGGACAGACAAACCGGGGACCCGAGCACGCTTTCGGCGGCCCGCTGGTCGACTTCCCGGTGTGCGACCGGGTTCGTTCCGGTACCGTTCGCTGCCCCTCGTCCTGCTCTAGCCGCGGAGACAAACCCGACGACCGTCGGTCTCACGCCCGCGGAGGGAGGTGGCGGAAAGTGGTTTGCAGCCTTTCGCTGTACCTCCGGCGGGCAGCGCCCGACCTCCGAGTGCTCGGTACCGTCCGCTGCGCCTGGTCCTGCCGCACACAACGAGCCATACCCGGTGGAAATCGGCCTGTGCCTTCCAGAGATATGGGCCTCCGGGTGGGACGGACAAACCGGGGCCCCGTGCTCGCTTTCGGCGGCCCGCTAGTCGACTTCCCGGTGTGCGACCGGGTTCCTTCCGGTACCGTTCGCTGCCCCTCGTCCTGCTCTAGCCGCGGAAACAAACCCGACGACCGTCGGTCTCACGCCCGCGGAGGGAGGCGGCGGAAAGTGGTTTGCAGCCTTTCGCTGTACCTCCGGCGGGCAGCGCCCGACCTCCGAGTGCTCGGTACCGTCCGCTGCGCCTGGTCCGGCCGCACGCAACGAGCCATACCCGGAGGAAATCGGCCTGTGCCTTCCGGAGATATGGGCCTCCGGGTGGGACGGACAAACCGGGGCCCCGAGCGGTGGCACCCTGCTCGCTTTCGGCGGCCCGGCACTCGACTTCCCGGTGTGCGAACGTCATCGTTCCGGTACCCTTCGGTGCCCCTTGCCCCACTCTAGCTCCGGTGCTAAAGCGGAGTCGGTCGGTCTCACGGACGCCGAGTTAGCAGGCGGAAAGGGGTGCGCAGCCTTTCGCTGTCACTCCGGCGGGCAGCACCGCACCTCCGAGTGCTCGGTACCGAACGCTGCGCCTCCTCCTGCCGCACGCAACGAGCCATACCCGGAGGAAATCGGCCTCGGCGTTCCGGAGTTATCCGCCTCCGAGTGGGCCTGACCAAGCGGGGTGAACTGGAAATCATTAACCAACGTACTTCCATGTTTTCACCCGCAGAGGGCAGCACTCTCTTCTCCGTTTTAAACTGGGCCGACCCGGCTCCGTTTCGAGACCCGGCACTCGACTTCCCGGTGTGCGACCGGGTTCGTTCCGGTACCGTTCGCTGCCCCTCGTCCTGCTCTAGCCGCGGAACTAAACCCGACGACCGTCGGTCTCACGCCCGCGGAGGGAGGCGGCGGAAAGTGGTTTGCAGCCTTTCGCTGTACCTCCGGCGGGCAGCGCCCGACCTCCGAGTGCTCGGTACCGTCCGCTGCGCCTGGTCCGGCCGCACACAACGAGCCATACCCGGAGGAAATCGGCCTGTGCCTTCCGGAGATATGGGCCTCCGGGTGGGACGGACAAACCGGGGCCCCGAGCGGTGGCACCCTGCTCGCTTTCGGCGGCCCGGCACTCGACTTCCCGGTGTGCGAACGTCATCGTTCCGGTACCCTTCGGTGCCCCTTGCCCCACTCTAGCTCCGGTGCTAAAGCGGAGTCGGTCGGTCTCACGGACGCCGAGTTAGCAGGCGGAAAGGGGTGCGCAGCCTTTCGCTGTCACTCCGGCGGGCAGCACCGCACCTCCGAGTGCTCGGTACCGAACGCTGCGCCTCCTCCTGCCGCACGCAACGAGCCATACCCGGAGGAAATCGGCCTCGGCGTTCCGGAGTTATCCGCCTCCGAGTGGGCCTGACCAAGCGGGGTGAACTGGAAATCATTAACCAACGTACTTCCATGTTTTCACCCGCAGAGGGCAGCACTCTCTTCTCCGTTTTAAACTGGGCCGACCCGGCTCCGTTTCGAGACCCGGCACTCGACTTCCCGGTGTGCGACCGGGTTCGTTCCGGTACCGTTCGCTGCCCCTCGTCCTGCTCTAGCCGCGGAACTAAACCCGACGACCGTCGGTCTCACGCCCGCGGAGGGAGGCGGCGGAAAGTGGTTTGCAGCCTTTCGCTGTACCTCCGGCGGGCAGCGCCCGACCTCCGAGTGCTCGGTACCGTCCGCTGCGCCTGGTCCGGCCGCACACAACGAGCCATACCCGGTGGAAATCGGCCTGTGCCTTCCGGAGATATGGGCCTCCGGGTGGGACGGACAAACCGGGGCCCCGAGCTCGCTTTCGGCGGCCCGCTTGTCGACTTCCCGGTGTGCGAACGTCATCCTTCCGGTACTCAACCGTGCCCCTTGCCCCACTCTAGCTCCGGCGGTAAAGCGGAGTCGGTCGGTCTCACGGACGCCGAGTTAGCAGGCGGAAAGCGGTGCGCAGCCTTTCGCTGTCACTCCGGCGGGCAGCATCGCACCTCCCAGTGCTCGGTACCGTCCGCTGCGCCTGGTCCGGCCGCACACAACGAGCCATACCCGGAGGAAATCGGCCTGTGCCTTCCGGAGATATGGGCCTCCGGGTGGGACGGACAAACCGGGGCCCCGAGCGGTGGCACCCTGCTCGCTTTCAGCGGCCCGTCACTCGACTTCCCGGTATGCGAACGTGATCGTTCCGGTACCCTTCGGTGCCCCTTGCCCCACTCTAGCTCCGGTGCTAAAGCGGAGTCGGTCGGTCTCACGGACGCCGAGTTACCAGGCGGAAAGCGGTGCGCAGCCTTTCGCTGTCACTCCGGCGGGCAGCACCGCATCTCCGAGTGCTCGGTACCGTACGCTGCGCCGCCTCCTGCCGCACGCAACGAGCCATACCCGGAGGAAATCGGCCTCGGCGTTCCGGAGTTATCCGCCTCCGAGTGGGCCTGACCAAGCGGGGTGAACTGGAAATCATTAACCAACGTACTTCCAG
>NW_027139317.1:10000-17500 GCF_035084215.1 Heptranchias perlo | reverse complement strand
TTTCGATTTTTCGGCTTCGGTACCTCCCATCAGACTTTGACTGGCCATATCTCCGGACTCACGTGTCGCAGCCGGGACCTTCAGGCACCGTTCGACGCGTCTACCCCTGCCCCGTCGAATGGCGCCCCTCGCGGTGTGGTCCGATTTCCGCATTTTGGTCAGATTTGCCTCCAAAATTTTCAGATTGAGTTGACGAATGCCCCCTACGGGGTAACCTCTTGCCCTTTCGGACCTGGTCCCTGTGACTTAATTTCCGCCTTTTGCTCAATCGTTTCCCCATTTATAATTAATTTTAAAAATCGGGTTACTCAGTTCTGGTTTACCAGTTCCCTCTTCGGACTTAGTTTTTGGTTAATCATTTCCGGTTCACCAGTTCCCGTTTTGGACTTAGTCTCTGCGGGCCGTTTCTCATCTTTTGGTTCATCAGTTCCCCTCTTTTAATAATTTTTTGGCTGCTTTCGTTTGATCATTTCCCTGCCTTCTGGGTAACTTTTCCACCTTAGGACTTCATCGCCGCACATTGTTTTCGACTTCTGGTTGATCATTTCACCCCTTTTAATCATTTTTGTAACTTTTGGTTAACCATTTCACCCAGCTTCTGGTTAACCATTTCCCCTTTGGGACTTAGTCTGTGAGCATTCTTTTGGGATTCTGGTTAACCATTTGCCAATTTTTAAAAAATGTTGCCACTTTTGTTTAATGCTTTCTGGTCAACCTTTCCCTCTTTCAGACTTCACCGCGGCACATTGCTTCAGCCTCCTGGTTAATCATTTCACCCCTTTTAATCATTTTTGCAACTTTTGGTTAACCATTTCCCCCAGCTTCTGGTTAACCATTTCCCCTTTGGGACTTGGTCTCTGAGCATTCTTTTGGGATTCTGGTTAACCATTTGCCACTTTTTAAAAAATGTTGCCGCTTTTGTTTAATGCTTTCCCTGCTTTCTGGTCAACCTTTTCCCCTTTAGGACTTCACCGCGGCACATTGCTTTAGCCTCCTGGTTAATCATTTCACCCCTTTTAATCATTTTTGCAACTTTTGGTTAACCATTTCCCCCAGCTTCTGGTTAACCATTTCCCCTTTGGGACTTAGTCTCTGAGCATTCTTTTGGGATTCTGGTTAACCATTTGCCAATTATTTTAAAATGTTGCCACTTTTGTTTAATGCTTTCTGGTCAACCTTTCCCTCTTTCAGACTTCACCGCGGCACATTGCTTTAGCCTCCTGGTTAATCATTTCACCCCTTTTAATCATTTTTGCAACTTTTGGTTAACCATTTCCCCCAGCTTCTGGTTAACCATTTCCCCTTTGGGACTTAGTCTCTGAGCATTCTTTTGGGATTCTGGTTAATCATTTGCCACTTTTTTAAAAATGTTGCCGCTTTTGTTTAATGCTTTCCCTGCTTTGTGGTCAACCTTTTCCCCTTTAGGACTTCACCGCGGCACATTGCTTCAGCCTCCTGGTTAATCATTTCACCCCTTTTAATCATTTTTGCAACTTTTGGTTAACCATTTCCCCCTGCTTCTGGTTAACCATTTCCCCTTTGGGACTTAGTCTCTGAGCATTCTTTTGGGATTCTGGTTAATCATTTGCCAATTTTTAAAAAATGTTGCCGCTTTTGTTTAATGCTTTCCCTGCTTTGTGGTCAACCTTTTCCCCTTTAGGACTTCACCGCGGCACATTGCTTCAGCCTCCTGGTTAATCATTTCACCCCTTTTAATCATTTTTGCAACTTTTGGTTAACCATTTCCCCCAGCTTCTGGTTAACCATTTCCCCTTTGGGACTTAGTCTCTGAGCATTCTTTTGGGATTCTGGTTAACCATTTGCCACTTTTTAAAAAATGTTGCCGCTTTTGTTTAATCGTTTCCCTGCTTTCTGGTCAACCTTTTCCCCTTTCAGACTTCATCGCCGAGCATTGTTGTCGACTTCTGGTTAATCATTTTTCCCCTTTAAATCTTTTTTTGCCACTTTTGGTTAACCATTTCACCCAGCTTCTGGTTAACCATTTGCCCCATTATACTGAATTTTTCCGCTTTGGTTTAATCATTTCCCTGCTTTCTTGTCAACCTTTTACCCTTTAGGACTTCACCGCGGCACATTGCTTCAGCCTCCTGGTTAATCATTTCTCCCCTTTTAATCCTTTTTCCCACTTTTGGTTCACCAGTTCACCCAGCTTCTGGTTCACCATTTCCCCTTTGGGACTTAAGTCTCTGAGCATTCTTTTGGGATTCTGGTTAACCATTTGCCACTTTTTAAAAAATGTTGCCGCTTTTGTTTAATGCTTTCCCTGCTTTCTGGTCAACCTTTTCCCCTTTAGGACTTCACCGCGGCACATTGCTTTAGCCTCCTGGTTAATCATTTCACCCCTTTTAATCCTTTTTCCCACTTTGGGTTGGACAGTTCACCCAGCTACTGGTTAACCATTTCCCCTTTGGGACTTAAGTCTCTGAGCATTCTTTTGTGATTCTGGTTCACCATTTGTCCCTTTTTAAAAGATATTGCTGCTTTTGATTAAACCTTTCCCTGCTTTGCGGTCGACCTATTCCTCTTTCAGACTTCATCGCCGCACCTTGTTTTCGACATCTGGTTCAACATTTCTCCCCTTTTAATCCTTTTTCCCACTTTTGGTTAAGCAGTTCACCCAGCTTCTGGTTCACCATTTGCCCCTTTTTACTGAATTTTTCTGCTTTTGTTTAATCATTTCCCTGCTTTGCGGTCGACCTATTCCTCTTTCAGACTTCATCGCCGCGCATTGTTTTCGACATCTGGTTAAACATTTCTCCCCTTTTAATCCTTTTTCCCACTTTTGGTTAAGCAGTTCACCCAACTTCTGGTTAACCATTTGCCCCTTCTTACTGAATTTTTCCGCTTTTGTTTAATCATTTCCCTGCTTTATGGTCAACCTTTTCCCCTTTAGGACTTCGCCGCCGCACTTTGCTTTCGCCTTCTGGTTAATCATTTCACAACATTTTAATCCTTTTTCCCACTTTTGGTTAAACAGTTCACCCAGCTTCTGGTTAACCATTTGCCCCTTTGGGACTTAAGTCTCTGAGCATTCTTTTGGGATTCTGGTTCACCATTTGTCCCTTTTTAAAAGATATTGCTGCTTCTGTTTAATCCTTTCCCTGCTTTGCGGTCAACCTTTTCCTCTTTCAGACTTCATCGCCGCGCATTGTTTTCGACATCTGGTTCAACATTTCTCCCCTTTTAATCCTCTTTCCCACTTTTGGTTAAGCAGTTCACCCAACTTCTGGTTCACCACTTGCCCCTTTTTACTGAATTTTTCTGCTTTTGTTTAATCATTTCCCTGCTTTCCGGTCAACCTTTCCCTCTTTCAGACTTAATCGCCGCACATTGTTGTCGACTTCTGGTTGATCAGTTCACCCCTTTTTTATCCTTTTTCCCACTTTGGGTTAAGCAGTTCACCCAGCTACTGGTTAACCATTTCCCCTTTGGGACTTAAGTCTCTGAGCATTCTTTTGGGATTCTGGTAAACCATTTGTCCCTTTTTAAAAAATGCTGCTGCTTTTGTTTAATGCTTGCCCTGCTTTGCGGTCGATCATTTCACCCCTTTTAATCCATTTTTGCCACTTTGGGTTAAACAGTTCACACAACTTCTGGTTCACCATTTCACATTTTGGAACTTTTATTCCCACCATTACTTTGGGCTTCTGGTTCATCATTTCACGCTGTTTTACAAATCTTTGCCGCTTCACTTTTAATCCACAAACCGGGGCTCGCTTTCGGGTGTTGGGGGGGGGGGGGGGGTAGCGGGTTTGGGCCGGGCACTCCACATCCCGGTGTGCGACCGGGTTCGTTCTGGTACCGCTCGGTGCCCCTCGTCCTGCTCTTGCCGCGGAAGCAAACCAGACGACCGTCGGTCTCACGCCCGAGGGGAGAGGAGGCGGAAAGCGGTTTGCAGCCTTTCGCTGTACCTCCGGCGGGCAGCGCCGCACCTCCGAGTGCTCGGTACCGTTCGCTGCGCCTCGTCCGGCCGCACGCAGCGAGCCAAACCCGGAGGAAATCGGCCTGTGCCTTCTCGAGATATGGGCCTCCGGGTGGGACGGACAAACCGGGGCCCCGAGCTCGCTTTCGGCGGCCCGGCACTCGACTTCCCGGTGTCCGAACGTGATCCTTCCGGTACCCTTCGGTGCCCCTTGCCCGACTCCAGCTCCCGTGCTGAAGCGGAGTCGGTCGGCCTGACGGCCGCCGAGTTAGCCAGCGGAAAGCGGTGCGCAGCCTTTCGCTTGCAGCTCCGGCGGGCAGCGCCGCACCTCCGGCTGCTCAGTGCCGTCCGCTGCTCCCCTTCCGGCTGCACGCAGCGAACCATACCCGGAGGAAATCGGCCTCGGCCTTCCGGAGATATGGGCCTGCGAGTGGGACCAATAAATCGGTGCACATTTCCGGCTCGGTTTCCGGCCTCGGCACTATCAGTTCACGCCGTCCGACCGACGTCGTTCTGGCACGGTTCCGTTGCTCCTTGATCCGGTCCAGCCACGGTAATCAGCCGAAGATGGTGGGGGGGGGACACATTGCCCGCCGAGTTAGCCGGAGGAAATCGGCCTCGGACTTCCTCAGATATCAGCCTCCGGGTGGGACAGACAAACCGGGGACCCGAGCACGCTTTCGGCGGCCCGCTGGTCGACTTCCCGGTGTGCGACCGGGTTCGTTCCGGTACCGTTCGCTGCCCCTCGTCCTGCTCTAGCCGCGGAGACAAACCCGACGACCGTCGGTCTCACGCCCGCGGAGGGAGGTGGCGGAAAGTGGTTTGCAGCCTTTCGCTGTACCTCCGGCGGGCAGCGCCCGACCTCCGAGTGCTCGGTACCGTCCGCTGCGCCTGGTCCTGCCGCACACAACGAGCCATACCCGGTGGAAATCGGCCTGTGCCTTCCAGAGATATGGGCCTCCGGGTGGGACGGACAAACCGGGGCCCCGTGCTCGCTTTCGGCGGCCCGCTAGTCGACTTCCCGGTGTGCGACCGGGTTCCTTCCGGTACCGTTCGCTGCCCCTCGTCCTGCTCTAGCCGCGGAAACAAACCCGACGACCGTCGGTCTCACGCCCGCGGAGGGAGGCGGCGGAAAGTGGTTTGCAGCCTTTCGCTGTACCTCCGGCGGGCAGCGCCCGACCTCCGAGTGCTCGGTACCGTCCGCTGCGCCTGGTCCGGCCGCACGCAACGAGCCATACCCGGAGGAAATCGGCCTGTGCCTTCCGGAGATATGGGCCTCCGGGTGGGACGGACAAACCGGGGCCCCGAGCGGTGGCACCCTGCTCGCTTTCGGCGGCCCGGCACTCGACTTCCCGGTGTGCGAACGTCATCGTTCCGGTACCCTTCGGTGCCCCTTGCCCCACTCTAGCTCCGGTGCTAAAGCGGAGTCGGTCGGTCTCACGGACGCCGAGTTAGCAGGCGGAAAGGGGTGCGCAGCCTTTCGCTGTCACTCCGGCGGGCAGCACCGCACCTCCGAGTGCTCGGTACCGAACGCTGCGCCTCCTCCTGCCGCACGCAACGAGCCATACCCGGAGGAAATCGGCCTCGGCGTTCCGGAGTTATCCGCCTCCGAGTGGGCCTGACCAAGCGGGGTGAACTGGAAATCATTAACCAACGTACTTCCATGTTTTCACCCGCAGAGGGCAGCACTCTCTTCTCCGTTTTAAACTGGGCCGACCCGGCTCCGTTTCGAGACCCGGCACTCGACTTCCCGGTGTGCGACCGGGTTCGTTCCGGTACCGTTCGCTGCCCCTCGTCCTGCTCTAGCCGCGGAACTAAACCCGACGACCGTCGGTCTCACGCCCGCGGAGGGAGGCGGCGGAAAGTGGTTTGCAGCCTTTCGCTGTACCTCCGGCGGGCAGCGCCCGACCTCCGAGTGCTCGGTACCGTCCGCTGCGCCTGGTCCGGCCGCACACAACGAGCCATACCCGGAGGAAATCGGCCTGTGCCTTCCGGAGATATGGGCCTCCGGGTGGGACGGACAAACCGGGGCCCCGAGCGGTGGCACCCTGCTCGCTTTCGGCGGCCCGGCACTCGACTTCCCGGTGTGCGAACGTCATCGTTCCGGTACCCTTCGGTGCCCCTTGCCCCACTCTAGCTCCGGTGCTAAAGCGGAGTCGGTCGGTCTCACGGACGCCGAGTTAGCAGGCGGAAAGGGGTGCGCAGCCTTTCGCTGTCACTCCGGCGGGCAGCACCGCACCTCCGAGTGCTCGGTACCGAACGCTGCGCCTCCTCCTGCCGCACGCAACGAGCCATACCCGGAGGAAATCGGCCTCGGCGTTCCGGAGTTATCCGCCTCCGAGTGGGCCTGACCAAGCGGGGTGAACTGGAAATCATTAACCAACGTACTTCCATGTTTTCACCCGCAGAGGGCAGCACTCTCTTCTCCGTTTTAAACTGGGCCGACCCGGCTCCGTTTCGAGACCCGGCACTCGACTTCCCGGTGTGCGACCGGGTTCGTTCCGGTACCGTTCGCTGCCCCTCGTCCTGCTCTAGCCGCGGAACTAAACCCGACGACCGTCGGTCTCACGCCCGCGGAGGGAGGCGGCGGAAAGTGGTTTGCAGCCTTTCGCTGTACCTCCGGCGGGCAGCGCCCGACCTCCGAGTGCTCGGTACCGTCCGCTGCGCCTGGTCCGGCCGCACACAACGAGCCATACCCGGTGGAAATCGGCCTGTGCCTTCCGGAGATATGGGCCTCCGGGTGGGACGGACAAACCGGGGCCCCGAGCTCGCTTTCGGCGGCCCGCTAGTCGACTTCCCGGTGTGCGAACGTCATCCTTCCGGTACTCAACCGTGCCCCTTGCCCCACTCTAGCTCCGGCGGTAAAGCGGAGTCGGTCGGTCTCACGGACGCCGAGTTAGCAGGCGGAAAGCGGTGCGCAGCCTTTCGCTGTCACTCCGGCGGGCAGCATCGCACCTCCCAGTGCTCGGTACCGTCCGCTGCGCCTGGTCCGGCCGCACACAACGAGCCATACCCGGAGGAAATCGGCCTGTGCCTTCCGGAGATATGGGCCTCCGGGTGGGACGGACAAACCGGGGCCCCGAGCGGTGGCACCCTGCTCGCTTTCAGCGGCCCGTCACTCGACTTCCCGGTATGCGAACGTGATCGTTCCGGTACCCTTCGGTGCCCCTTGCCCCACTCTAGCTCCGGTGCTAAAGCGGAGTCGGTCGGTCTCACGGACGCCGAGTTACCAGGCGGAAAGCGGTGCGCAGCCTTTCGCTGTCACTCCGGCGGGCAGCACCGCATCTCCGAGTGCTCGGTACCGTACGCTGCGCCGCCTCCTGCCGCACGCAACGAGCCATACCCGGAGGAAATCGGCCTCGGCGTTCCGGAGTTATCCGCCTCCGAGTGGGCCTGACCAAGCGGGGTGAACTGGAAATCATTAACCAACGTACTTCCAGGTTTTCACCCGCAGAGGGCAGCACTCTATTCTCCGTTTTAAATTGGGCCGACCCGGCTCCGTTTCGAGACCCGGCACTCGACTTCCCGGTGTGCGAACGTGATCGTTCCGGTACCCA
>NW_027139314.1:315000-351435 GCF_035084215.1 Heptranchias perlo | reverse complement strand
CAGGAAGACCAATTGTGTCAGACTGTGGTAGTGAATCCTACAGGATAGCAGAATACATTGACTCATTCCTAAACCCCTTATCACAGAAGCACCCTAGCTACATTAAAGACACTTCCCACTTCATAGAAATAGTGAACTCACTGACCGTACCCCCGAACGCAATACTCTTTACCATGGACATTGAAAGCCTATACACAAACATAGAAACAGACAGAGGCATACAGGCAGTGGAAAATATCCTTAGAAAGTTCCCCCAACCCCACAGACCAGATGCAGCCATAATCCAGCTATTACACCTAGGACTAACAAAAAATGACTTTGAATTCCAGGAGCAATTCTACCTACAGATTAAGGGCACGGCTATGGGCAAGAAATTTGCCCCGGCCTACGCAAACATATACATGGCAGACTGGGAAAACACAGTCTTTGAAAAGTGTTCCAAGCTCCCGATGTGTTATTACAGATACCTGGATGACATATGGGGAGTCTGGACTCACACAGAAACAGAATTGCAAGAATTTGTAGGTATTCTCAACAGTCACCACCAATCTATTAAACTTAAAGTTACAACACATAGAGAAAGTGTGGATTTCCTGGACACCACAGTATTTAAATTACAACAGGAGAATAACAGCCACAAGCTAGCAACAAAGGTATTCTTTAAAGAAACAGACACACACACACTCCTGCACATAAACAGCCACCATCCAAAACATACCTTTCGGGGGCTGGTGAAGTCACAACTGACACGTTTTCACCGCATATGCACAAACGGAGAGGACTTTAGGGAAGCCACCACAACCCTATTTACTGCACTGAGACAGAGAGGTTGCACAAAAAGTTTCCTCAGGCACCTTAAGTCTGATTTCATGAGGGGACTGAATAGCCCACAGCCAAACAGAGAAGTAGCAAGACTACCACTGATAACGACATACGATACAACGACTAAACTAATACACGGAGTGATTAAAACCCAATTTGGGAAACTAAAAGAGGATGTTGACACACTTAGTCGATACCACATAACGTCAGCATACAGAAGAAGTCAAAACCTTCGAGGTATGCTGGTTCGGAGTAGGATAAGAAAACAGACAACCCAGAACTGCACAAACCCAAAATGTGGGACGTGTAAATACCTAATAATCCGCAAAATGATACAAAATAGACACACAGGAAAAGCAGCCCTAATTAAACAAAGAATTACATGTGAACAGCACAATGCTGTTTATGCAATTCGATGCAAACAATGCCACATCTTGTATGTAGGAGAAACAGGGAATAGTCTAAGGATGAGGCTCACAGGGCACCTCAGTGCTATTAGAACAAAGGATGTATACAAACCTACCTCCCGACACTTCATGGAGCATGGTCTTGAATCCCTGGAATTTATGGGGTTGGAGACCAACATGAACTGGACAACCTCACAAAGGAAGAGGAGGGAAAAACACTGGATAACAACCCTACAAACTCAGTTACCAAAGGGCTTAAATCAGATCTAAAATGGGGGAAATCCAACATCAAAAAACAAAACTGCCCCGACCTTAATTACCACAAATCCCAACCCCAACTTGATAAACCTCTCAAACCGCAACCACACCACACCCTACCCTAATCACAATAAACAGAGCTAACCCCTACTGTTTAAGCTAACCAAAACCACTAAACCCCACAATGCCCACAACAAACAGACCAAAGCCCCAACCCTAACTACAAACAGACCCCATCCATATCCCAAATCCTAACTCCAAATGCACCCCACTCTACCCCTAAAGCCTAACCGTAACTCTAATACAGCAAACCTAATCTCCCACCCCACCCCTAAAATCTAAGCCTAACACACCCCACCCTACTCCTAAACCCTGACCCTCACTTAACCCTACCCCTAATGCAACCCTAACCCATAACTCCAACCCCCCAGCCCTGAATCTAATCACAACTCTCCAAATGCACCCCACTCTACCCCTAAAGCCTAACCGTAACTCTAATACAGCAAACCTAATCTCCCACCCCACCCCTAAAATCTAAGCCTAACACACCCCACCCTACTCCTAAACCCTGACCCTCACTTAACCCTACCCCTAATGCAACCCTAACCCATAACTCCAACCCCCCAGCCCTGAATCTAATCACAACTCTGACCCTGGACCCTAACCCTGATGCACCCTACCCTACCCCTAAACACCTAACCCTAACCCTGATGCACCCTACCCTACCCCTAAACACCTAACCCTAACCCTGATGCACCCAACCCTACCCCTAAAACATAACCCTAACCCCACCCCACCCCTAAACACCTAACCCTAACCCTGATGCACCCCAACCTAACCCCAATATAGCCCTGAACCTAACTGCGACCCTGACCCTCACCTAACCCCAACACTAACCCCAGTGCAGCAACCCTAACCCTAACCTGAACCCCCCAACCTCAATACAACATAACCCTAACACTACGTAAAATAAAGGGTAGAGTTCCAACACCAATAATAATAACTAAATACGACATAGAGGCCATAAATTGGCAAAACCCAGGAACTGATTATAACCCCAGAGGGGGATCAAAGGATTACGGATCAAGAAATTACTAAGAAGCGATCGGCAAGAAAAAGAAGCCAGGTGGTAAGGTAAAGCGTGGGCCAACCAAAAGTGGCAGGTATAAGTGACAAGAAGCTCAAGCGTTGAGTGAGAATACGAACACAAGAGGGTGTAACTACCCTCCTGCCCACACCATACAACCTAACCCTAACCCTAACCCTAACCCTAACCCTAACCCTAACCCTAACCCTAACCCTAACCCTAACCCTAACCCTAACCCTAACCCTAACCCTAACCCCCCTCTGCGCACCATTTTAAAACCTAACCTTTGCAAGTGACGCACAAAGGACTGGGTCTGTTTGTTTGTAGCTCCCTGATGAGCCGCAAGATGGCGAAACCGGTCGGAGTGTTCCAAGAAGGAACGATGGATGGTACTTAAGGCTGGAGGACGAGACACATTCAGTAGTAGCCAAGCAGGAACTCTGGATGGTGCCTAAAGCTAAAGCACAAGGTGCATTCATTTGGACAACAGCAACAGTCTGAGGTGCGGGCCAGAACCAAGAGGCAGACAACATAGGGAGGGCGTTTCCCCCCTCTGCCCACCATTTTAAAACCTAACCTTTGCAAGTGACGCACTAAGGACTTGGTCTGTTTGTTTGTAGCTCCCTGATGAGCCGCAAGATGGCGAAACCGGTCGGAGTGTTCCAAGAAGGAACGATGGATGGTACTTAAGGCTGGAGGACGGGACACATTCAGTAGTAGCCAAGCAGGAACTCTGGATGGTGCCTAAAGCTAAAGCACAAGGTGCATTCATTTGGACAACAGCAACAGTCTGAGGTGCGGGCCAGAACCAAGAGGCAGACAACATAGGGAGGGCGTTTCCCCCCTCTGCCCACCATTTTAAAACCTAACCTTTGCAAGTGACGCACTAAGGACTTGGTCTGTTTGTTTGTAGCTCCCTGATGAGCCGCAAGATGGCGAAACCGGTCGGAGTGTTCCAAGAAGGAACGATGGATGGTACTTAAGGCTGGAGGACGGGACACATTCAGTAGTAGCCAAGCAGGAACTCTGGATGCTGCCTAAAGCTAAAGCACAAGGTGCATTCATTTGGACAACAGCAACAGTCTGAGGTGCGGGCCAGAACCAAGAGGCAGACAACATAGGGAGGGCGTTTCCCCCCTCTGCCCACCATTTTAAAACCTAACCCTAACCCTAACCCTAACCCTAACCCTAACCCTAACCCTAACCCTAACCCTAACCCTAACCCTAACCCTAACCCTAACCCTAACCCTAACCCTAACCCTAATGCAGTTTGTTTGTAGCTCCCTGATGAGCCGCAAGATGGCGAAACCGGTCGGAGTGTTCCAAGAAGGAACGATGGATGGTACTTAAGGCTGCAGGACGGGACACATTCAGTAGTAGCCAAGCAGGAACTCTGGATGGTGCCTAAAGCTAAAGCACAAGGTGCATTCATTTGGACAACAGCAACAGTCTGAGGTGTGGGCCAGAACCAAGAGGCAGACAACATAGGGAGGGCGTTTCCCCCCTCTGCCCACCATTTTAAAACCTAACCTTTGCAAGTGACGCACTCAGGACTTGGTCTGTTTGTTTGTAGCTCCCTGATGAGCCGCAAGATGGCGAAACCGGTCGGAGTGTTCCAAGAAGGAACGATGGATGGTACTTAAGGCTGGAGGACGAGACACATTCAGTAGTAGCCAAGCAGGAACTCTGGATGGTGCCTAAAGCTAAAGCACAAGGTGCATTCATTTGGACAACAGCAACAGTCTGAGGTGCGGGCCAGAACCAAGAGGCAGACAACATAGGGAGGGCGTTTCCCCCCTCTGCCCACCATTTTAAAACCTAACCCTAACCCTAACCCTAACCCTAACCCTAACCCTAACCCTAACCCTAATGCAGCGTAACCCTAACCCTAACCCTAATGCAGCGTAACCCTAACCCTAACCCTAATGCACTAACCCTAACCCTAACCCTAACCCTAACCCTAACCCTAACCATAACTCTAACCTCACTAACCCTAACCCTAACCCTAACCCTAACCCTAACCCTAACCCTAATGCAGCGTACCCTAACCCTAACCCTAACCCTAACCCTAACCCTAACCCTAACCTCACTAACCCTAACCCTAACCCTAACCCTAACCCTAACCCTAACCCTAACCCTAACCCTAACCCTAACCCTAATGCAGCGTACCCTAACCCTAACCCTAACCCTAACCCTAACCCTAACCCTAACCCTAACCCTAACCCTAATGCAGCGTAACCCTAACCCTAACCCTAATACCCTAACCCTAACCCTAACCCTAACCCTAACCCTAATGCAGCGTACTTAAGGCTGGAGGACGAGACACATTCAGTAGTAGCCAAGCAGGAACTCTGGATGGTGCCTAAAGCTAAAGCACAAGGTGCATTCATTTGGACAACAGCAACAGTCTGAGGTGCGGGCCAGAACCAAGAGGCAGACAACATAGGGAGGGCGTTTCCC
Source organism: Heptranchias perlo (assembly GCF_035084215.1). Lineage (NCBI taxonomy): Eukaryota > Metazoa > Chordata > Chondrichthyes > Hexanchiformes > Hexanchidae > Heptranchias > Heptranchias perlo. Next base: position 346,401 of record NW_027139314.1, on the reverse strand, counting down.
CCCTCTGCCCACCATTTTAAAACCTAACTTTTGCAAGTGACGCACTAAGGACTTGGTCTGTTTGTTTGTAGCTCCCTGATGAGCCGTAAGATGGCGAAACCGGTCGGAGTGTTCCAAGAAGGAACGATGGATGGTACTTAAGGCTGGAGGACGAGACACATTCAGTAGTAGCCAAGCAGGAACTCTGGATGGTGCCTAAAGCTAAAGCACAAGGTGCATTCATTTGGACAACAGCAACAGTCTGAGGTGCGGGCCAGAACCAAGAGGCAGACAACATAGGGAGGGCGTTTCCCCCCTCTGCCCACCATTTTAAAACCTAACTTTTGCAAGTGACGCACTAAGGACTTGGTCTGTTTGTTTGTAGCTCCCTGATGAGCCGTAAGATGGCGAAACCGGTCGGAGTGTTCCAAGAAGGAACGATGGATGGTACTTAAGGCTGGAGGACGAGACACATTCAGTAGTAGCCAAGCAGGAACTCTGGATGGTGCCTAAAGCTAAAGCACAAGGTGCATTCATTTGGACAACAGCAACAGTCTGAGGTGCGGGCCAGAACCAAGAGGCAGACAACATAGGGAGGGCGTTTCCCCCCTCTGCCCACCATTTTAAAACCTAACTTTTGCAAGTGACGCACTAAGGACTTGGTCTGTTTGTTTGTAGCTCCCTGATGAGCCGTAAGATGGCGAAACCGGTCGGAGTGTTCCAAGAAGGAACGATGGATGGTACTTAAGGCTGGAGGACGAGACACATTCAGTAGTAGCCAAGCAGGAACTCTGGATGGTGCCTAAAGCTAAAGCACAAGGTGCATTCATTTGGACAACAGCAACAGTCTGAGGTGCGGGCCAGAACCAAGAGGCAGACAACATAGGGAGGGCGTTTCCCCCCTCTGCCCACCATTTTAAAACCTAACTTTTGCAAGTGACGCACTAAGGACTTGGTCTGTTTGTTTGTAGCTCCCTGATGAGCCGTAAGATGGCGAAACCGGTCGGAGTGTTCCAAGAAGGAACGATGGATGGTACTTAAGGCTGGAGGACGGGACACATTCAGTAGTAGCCAAGCAGGAACTCTGGATGGTGCCTAAAGCTAAAGCACAAGGTGCATTCATTTGGACAACAGCAACAGTCTGAGGTGCGGGCCAGAACCAAGAGGCAGACAACATAGGGAGGGCGTTTCCCCCCTCTGCCCACCATTTTAAAACCTAACCCTAACCCTAACCCTAACCCTAACCCTAACCCTAACCCTAACCCTAACCCTAACCCTAACCCTAACCCTAACCCTAACCCTAACCCTAACCCTAACCCTAACCCTAACCCTAACCCTAACCCTAACCCTAACCCTAACCCTAACCCTAACCCTAACCCTAACCCTAACCCTAACCCTAACCCTAACCCTAACCCTAATGCACTAACCCTAACCCTAACCCTAACCCTAACCCTAACCCTAACCCTAACCCTAACCCTAACCCTAACCCTAACCCTAACCCTAACCCTAACCCTAACCCTAACCCTAACCCTAACCCTAACCCTAACCCTAACCCTAACCCTAACCCTAACCCTAACCCTAACCCTAACCCTAACCCTAACCCTAACCCTAACCCTAACCCTAACCCTAACCCTAACCCTAACCCTAACCCTAATGCAACCCTAACCCCAACCCTAACCCCAACCCTAACCCCAACCCTAACCCCAACCCTAACCCCAACCCTAACCCCAACCCTAACCCCAACCCTAACCCCAACCCTAACCCCAACCCTAACCCCAACCCTAACCCCAACCCTAACCCCAACCCTAACCCCAACCCTAACCCCAACCCCAACCCCAACCCCAACCCCAACCCCAACCCCAACCCCAACCCCAACCCTAACCCCAACCCTAACCCCAACCCTAACCCCAACCCTAACCCCAACCCTAACCCCAACCCTAACCCCAACCCTAACCCCAACCCTAACCCCAACCCTAACCCCAACCCTAACCCCAACCCTAACCCCAACCCTAACCCCAACCCTAACCCCAACCCTAACCCCAACCCTAACCCCAACCCTAACCCCAACCCTAACCCCAACCCTAACCCCAACCCTAACCCCAACCCTAACCCCAACCCTAACCCCAACCCCAACCCCAACCCCAACCCCAACCCCAACCCCAACCCCAACCCCAACCCCAACCCCAACCCCAACCCCAACCCCAACCCCAACCCCAACCCCAACCCCAACCCCAACCCCAACCCCAACCCCAACCCCAACCCCAATGCAACGAACACAAGAGGGTGTAACTACCCTCCTGCCCACACCATACAACCTAACCCTAACCCTAACCCTAACCCTAACCTTTCTTTCCCCCTCCTCTCCCCCCGGGGGGCGGGTGGCAGCGGTTACGGGAGTTTTTATGGGGAATCGGACCTTGGAAATCAAAATTTTGTTCCACGCGGCCGCTGAAAAGCGAGCGCCGCGTGAGGCATTCTGGGATATGGAGTTCTCTCGGGTCAAACACGAGGGCAACGCTCTTAAATAAAAGGGTTTACTTTGGTTTTTTGGGGCTGGGGGAACCTTTCTTTCCCCCTCCTCTCCCCCCGGGGGGGTTGGGTGGTGGCGGATTCGGGAGTTTTTTTTGGGGAATCGGACCTTGGAAATCGGTTTTTTTCTGCGCGGCCGCTGAAAAGCGAGCGACGCGTGAGGCATTCTGGGAGATTGAGTTTCGTTTAACGAGCGATCGGGTTTAAAAAGGAGGAAATCGGTGGGAAGTTTAATTAATTGTTTAAAATACCCTCATAATTAAAAGGCATAGCCGGAGGTGGGGGTTTGGAGAAGTAGCTTCATGTTTTTATTTAAAAAATGAGGTGAGGCGGACAGGTAATCAAGCCCCGGGGTCAGCGGACAGTCAGACTCCGTGGCGCCAGAATGACCTGGAGCATTAAAACAGATTCAAAGGTTAAAAAGCAATATTTTAAAAAAACATTACCTCAAAAAAAATAACCCCAAACATCTAAGATAAACTAAAGGAACATTAAAACATTAGGTTAAAAAAATATAATTTAAAAATAACGAACACGTGGAGCGAAGGGGGCGGGGCCAGCCCTGCATGAGACAGGACTCATTACATACAGGACAGAAATTCTAACCAATCCCAGGTCAAGGCTAGCCTGCTTGTGGGCGGGAACAAAACTTCAGCCAACAGTAGCACACAGGGGAGGGGCCAGTCCAAGGCTCCGTACTTATAAGCAACTGTAAACAAAGTTAAAATCCTTTCTCCCTGATGAAGCTTAAGGATAAGCGAAACGTCGGAGAAAAAAAGATTCCAGGCCGGAGAACTTACTGAACTAAAGAGTTTTTGGATAGTACTGTTGCAGGCAGAGAACCATCGAAGCCAGAGAGCCACCGGAGGGGAGGGGAGACCGGTGGAAAAAGAGCCTTTCCAGGCGGGATAGCCGGCTGAGCTGGGGAGTGTTTGGAGGACGCAGTCCCAGGCAGGAGACCATCTGAGCCAGGGAGCCACCGTGGGGTGAGATTACAGTTACTAGCGGGGACCTCTATTACCAAATAGAAGCTAGTAACATCTTTTAAAACCTTTTGCACCTTTCTACACCCAGGGAATGGCTAACACTATACGGAACACATGCAGGTTGTCTGACAACCGTACGCATATGAGGTCGGACCCTGGTACAGATAGGTGTCTTCCCGTAGCCAGGGATGAATTTGCTACAACAGTGAGAATAATTTATAGAATTTTCCAGACAATCCACCATCTAATATTCTTAAAGGGCCAGAATCAGCCCCCTAAGGGCATCTTAAAACAAGCTGATAAACTAACCTGCTGTATAAAACCGGCAAAACCGTCACAGGAAACCCTAACCAAATTGGCTTTGAATTCAGAAAATTGGGCAAAACAGACCAGACAGATTCTAATTGAGCACTATACAACAAACCTGGAAGAATTAGAAAATGAATTTGCTCAGGCTGCAGTGACAGAGCGCCTGGAAGAAATGATGACGAAAGCCACTAATTGGATTAAAAAGAGTCTTAGACATAAATTCAAAATTCAATCAATTGATGAGGCAAAGAGACATGTGGTGGGATTAGCATCACGGTTGACAGAGCAAGGGACCAGCACACAATTGAGGACAGAACAGCGGACCGGCACACGGACTAGGACGCCCCCACGCCATAGGCCAAATACCTGGGCAGCCTTGTTCCACCAGCCTGCGATCACAGCCCCCTCATGCCGCAGACGGACTGAAAACCCCCCCCCACCCCGTGGGCCAGCTGCCACGACTTTGTCACGCCACCGACGGACACCCCCACCCCGTGAGCCAACTGCCACAACCTCGTCAAGCCACCGACACACCCCCCCACCCTTTGAGCCAGCTGCCATGACTTCAGCACGCCACCGGCAGACCCCCCCACCCCTTGCACCAGCTGCCACGACTTCGTCACACCACCAACACACCCCCCCACCCTGGGAGCCAGCTGCCATGACTTCGTCATGCCACCGATGGACCCCCCCACCCCTTGCACCAGTTGCCACGACTTCGTCACACCACCAACACACACCCCCACCCTTTGAGCCAGCTGCCATGACTTCGTCACGCCACCGACAGACCCCCCCACCCCGTGGGCCAGCTACCCCGACTTCATCACACCACCAGCAGACCACTGAAACCCCCCCTTCCTTGCGGTCCAGGGCAGTGACCCCCCCTTCCCCGCCATCCAGGGCGGCGACTAGCCCTACCCCACCCCACAGGCCAAGGACCAGGATTTCCAATGTCGCCATCATTAGGGACCTGGACATCACACTTGGCTCTCAAGAGCCTGAGCCACGTAGACCCCAGCACTACATGGGGAACCAACATCAGACCGTATTAAACCAAATCACTAGGGATTCCTCAGACCCAAAACAAACAGAAGGGAGAACCCCTCCTACACCAGGGACAAATCCATGCACAACATTCCTGTACCCCAAAACCAGGGTCACGTACCAACCGCTCCCACAGAGACAAAAGAAAGACTGTACCAAACCAACCATCCCAAGAAATACAGCAGTTCTAGAGCCCGAGATCAGTGTCACAAAACAACCCCTTCCACAGAAACAAAGGAGCGACCAGACCGGACAGGTAAACCCAATAGACACAGAAATGAGGACAGGAACAATGAGAGCCCAGACAGACAACACAGTAGGAGAGGCAGAAATAGCTGAAGCCGAGGTAGGGAACACAATAGGGGAGGCAGGGGTAGCAGACATAGAAACAGAAAACACACCAACAGGGGCAGAACCTGACTCTGAAGGGGAAGATGCACAGAGAGTGACGAGGCACCCCAACACCAGCCGAAAAAACATTACCTGGAAATTGGAACCCAGAAAATCCATTTTAATAATAGGAGATTCTAACCTCTCCAAGATAAAAGATGCCCAAATCCCACCACCCAAATTGATAGCTTTCCAGGAGCGAAATTCATTCATGTCACAGCAATTCTGGACAAATTGGAACCCTGTCCGGAGACCAAAAAGGTGGTGCTCTCAGTTGGCATTAATAATCGAACGCAGAGACCACTGACTGCAACCAAGCAACTGCAGTCATTACTTAAATTGGCTAAGAGCACATTCCCAAATGCTCAGATCTGGGTGCCGGAAATTAACTTCAGTAACTTACTTCCAGAAATGGAGAGGGATACAATCAGAGGAATTAACCAGCATATAAAAAAACAGAATTACATACCAGCAATTAATGCTAGATCCTTTAAAGTGGGGGCTGACCACATCCATTGGACAGATAGCACTGCCCATAACATAATAAACCAGTGGATGAAGTGTTTAAACTAAAAATGACATTAACCCAAGAGAAGGGTAGATTGAACCTGGGAAAAACTGTTATTAATATTTCCCAACTCTTTAACCCCACAGAGGTACAGGAGAGGGTTTTAAACAAGGGCCTTACATTTGTTCCAACCCCAAAACATTGTAAAGTACAAATTCAGGAAGATCTGAAAAGGTTTTACAGGAGAGTAAAACTGACCGATTACTTTAGCGATTCAGAAACAGACAAGCAACCTTTTACACCACCATCAGAATGGACCCCACCAAACAATAAAATAGAGCCAGAAATCCTAAACTTTATTAAACAGACTCAATCACAAATTGAAAAAATCCCCAAACAGACAGACAAGCAAAACCTCACTGGAAGAGAGAGACGGGCAATCATAGAACTTAGAAACAATCTAGATATAATCATAAAACCAGCAGATAAGGGCAGCAGTATAGTGATCATGGATAGGCAACAGTATCTACTTGAAGCTCACAGACAGCTTAATAATACAGCCCACTACACGAAATTAGCAGGACCAATTTACCAGGACACACGAAAAGAGATTGGAAACATTTTAACAGAACTAAAGAAATCTAAACACTTAAATCAGAAACAAGTGGAATACCTAAGGGGGGAACAACCACAACCCAGAAAATTCTACATACTACCCAAAATACACAAGCACCCTGACACATGGACTGTACCAGGAGAAATACCACCAGGAAGACCAATTGTGTCAGACTGTGGTAGTGAATCCTACAGGATAGCAGAATACATTGACTCATTCCTAAACCCCTTATCACAGAAGCACCCTAGCTACATTAAAGACACTTCCCACTTCATAGAAATAGTGAACTCACTGACCGTACCCCCGAACGCAATACTCTTTACCATGGACATTGAAAGCCTATACACAAACATAGAAACAGACAGAGGCATACAGGCAGTGGAAAATATCCTTAGAAAGTTCCCCCAACCCCACAGACCAGATGCAGCCATAATCCAGCTATTACACCTAGGACTAACAAAAAATGACTTTGAATTCCAGGAGCAATTCTACCTACAGATTAAGGGCACGGCTATGGGCAAGAAATTTGCCCCGGCCTACGCAAACATATACATGGCAGACTGGGAAAACACAGTCTTTGAAAAGTGTTCCAAGCTCCCGATGTGTTATTACAGATACCTGGATGACATATGGGGAGTCTGGACTCACACAGAAACAGAATTGCAAGAATTTGTAGGTATTCTCAACAGTCACCACCAATCTATTAAACTTAAAGTTACAACACATAGAGAAAGTGTGGATTTCCTGGACACCACAGTATTTAAATTACAACAGGAGAATAACAGCCACAAGCTAGCAACAAAGGTATTCTTTAAAGAAACAGACACACACACACTCCTGCACATAAACAGCCACCATCCAAAACATACCTTTCGGGGGCTGGTGAAGTCACAACTGACACGTTTTCACCGCATATGCACAAACGGAGAGGACTTTAGGGAAGCCACCACAACCCTATTTACTGCACTGAGACAGAGAGGTTGCACAAAAAGTTTCCTCAGGCACCTTAAGTCTGATTTCATGAGGGGACTGAATAGCCCACAGCCAAACAGAGAAGTAGCAAGACTACCACTGATAACGACATACGATACAACGACTAAACTAATACACGGAGTGATTAAAACCCAATTTGGGAAACTAAAAGAGGATGTTGACACACTTAGTCGATACCACATAACGTCAGCATACAGAAGAAGTCAAAACCTTCGAGGTATGCTGGTTCGGAGTAGGATAAGAAAACAGACAACCCAGAACTGCACAAACCCAAAATGTGGGACGTGTAAATACCTAATAATCCGCAAAATGATACAAAATAGACACACAGGAAAAGCAGCCCTAATTAAACAAAGAATTACATGTGAACAGCACAATGCTGTTTATGCAATTCGATGCAAACAATGCCACATCTTGTATGTAGGAGAAACAGGGAATAGTCTAAGGATGAGGCTCACAGGGCACCTCAGTGCTATTAGAACAAAGGATGTATACAAACCTACCTCCCGACACTTCATGGAGCATGGTCTTGAATCCCTGGAATTTATGGGGTTGGAGACCAACATGAACTGGACAACCTCACAAAGGAAGAGGAGGGAAAAACACTGGATAACAACCCTACAAACTCAGTTACCAAAGGGCTTAAATCAGATCTAAAATGGGGGAAATCCAACATCAAAAAACAAAACTGCCCCGACCTTAATTACCACAAATCCCAACCCCAACTTGATAAACCTCTCAAACCGCAACCACACCACACCCTACCCTAATCACAATAAACAGAGCTAACCCCTACTGTTTAAGCTAACCAAAACCACTAAACCCCACAATGCCCACAACAAACAGACCAAAGCCCCAACCCTAACTACAAACAGACCCCATCCATATCCCAAATCCTAACTCCAAATGCACCCCACTCTACCCCTAAAGCCTAACCGTAACTCTAATACAGCAAACCTAATCTCCCACCCCACCCCTAAAATCTAAGCCTAACACACCCCACCCTACTCCTAAACCCTGACCCTCACTTAACCCTACCCCTAATGCAACCCTAACCCATAACTCCAACCCCCCAGCCCTGAATCTAATCACAACTCTCCAAATGCACCCCACTCTACCCCTAAAGCCTAACCGTAACTCTAATACAGCAAACCTAATCTCCCACCCCACCCCTAAAATCTAAGCCTAACACACCCCACCCTACTCCTAAACCCTGACCCTCACTTAACCCTACCCCTAATGCAACCCTAACCCATAACTCCAACCCCCCAGCCCTGAATCTAATCACAACTCTGACCCTGGACCCTAACCCTGATGCACCCTACCCTACCCCTAAACACCTAACCCTAACCCTGATGCACCCTACCCTACCCCTAAACACCTAACCCTAACCCTGATGCACCCAACCCTACCCCTAAAACATAACCCTAACCCCACCCCACCCCTAAACACCTAACCCTAACCCTGATGCACCCCAACCTAACCCCAATATAGCCCTGAACCTAACTGCGACCCTGACCCTCACCTAACCCCAACACTAACCCCAGTGCAGCAACCCTAACCCTAACCTGAACCCCCCAACCTCAATACAACATAACCCTAACACTACGTAAAATAAAGGGTAGAGTTCCAACACCAATAATAATAACTAAATACGACATAGAGGCCATAAATTGGCAAAACCCAGGAACTGATTATAACCCCAGAGGGGGATCAAAGGATTACGGATCAAGAAATTACTAAGAAGCGATCGGCAAGAAAAAGAAGCCAGGTGGTAAGGTAAAGCGTGGGCCAACCAAAAGTGGCAGGTATAAGTGACAAGAAGCTCAAGCGTTGAGTGAGAATACGAACACAAGAGGGTGTAACTACCCTCCTGCCCACACCATACAACCTAACCCTAACCCTAACCCTAACCCTAACCCTAACCCTAACCCTAACCCTAACCCTAACCCTAACCCTAACCCTAACCCTAACCCTAACCCTAACCCCCCTCTGCGCACCATTTTAAAACCTAACCTTTGCAAGTGACGCACAAAGGACTGGGTCTGTTTGTTTGTAGCTCCCTGATGAGCCGCAAGATGGCGAAACCGGTCGGAGTGTTCCAAGAAGGAACGATGGATGGTACTTAAGGCTGGAGGACGAGACACATTCAGTAGTAGCCAAGCAGGAACTCTGGATGGTGCCTAAAGCTAAAGCACAAGGTGCATTCATTTGGACAACAGCAACAGTCTGAGGTGCGGGCCAGAACCAAGAGGCAGACAACATAGGGAGGGCGTTTCCCCCCTCTGCCCACCATTTTAAAACCTAACCTTTGCAAGTGACGCACTAAGGACTTGGTCTGTTTGTTTGTAGCTCCCTGATGAGCCGCAAGATGGCGAAACCGGTCGGAGTGTTCCAAGAAGGAACGATGGATGGTACTTAAGGCTGGAGGACGGGACACATTCAGTAGTAGCCAAGCAGGAACTCTGGATGGTGCCTAAAGCTAAAGCACAAGGTGCATTCATTTGGACAACAGCAACAGTCTGAGGTGCGGGCCAGAACCAAGAGGCAGACAACATAGGGAGGGCGTTTCCCCCCTCTGCCCACCATTTTAAAACCTAACCTTTGCAAGTGACGCACTAAGGACTTGGTCTGTTTGTTTGTAGCTCCCTGATGAGCCGCAAGATGGCGAAACCGGTCGGAGTGTTCCAAGAAGGAACGATGGATGGTACTTAAGGCTGGAGGACGGGACACATTCAGTAGTAGCCAAGCAGGAACTCTGGATGCTGCCTAAAGCTAAAGCACAAGGTGCATTCATTTGGACAACAGCAACAGTCTGAGGTGCGGGCCAGAACCAAGAGGCAGACAACATAGGGAGGGCGTTTCCCCCCTCTGCCCACCATTTTAAAACCTAACCCTAACCCTAACCCTAACCCTAACCCTAACCCTAACCCTAACCCTAACCCTAACCCTAACCCTAACCCTAACCCTAACCCTAACCCTAACCCTAACCCTAATGCAGTTTGTTTGTAGCTCCCTGATGAGCCGCAAGATGGCGAAACCGGTCGGAGTGTTCCAAGAAGGAACGATGGATGGTACTTAAGGCTGCAGGACGGGACACATTCAGTAGTAGCCAAGCAGGAACTCTGGATGGTGCCTAAAGCTAAAGCACAAGGTGCATTCATTTGGACAACAGCAACAGTCTGAGGTGTGGGCCAGAACCAAGAGGCAGACAACATAGGGAGGGCGTTTCCCCCCTCTGCCCACCATTTTAAAACCTAACCTTTGCAAGTGACGCACTCAGGACTTGGTCTGTTTGTTTGTAGCTCCCTGATGAGCCGCAAGATGGCGAAACCGGTCGGAGTGTTCCAAGAAGGAACGATGGATGGTACTTAAGGCTGGAGGACGAGACACATTCAGTAGTAGCCAAGCAGGAACTCTGGATGGTGCCTAAAGCTAAAGCACAAGGTGCATTCATTTGGACAACAGCAACAGTCTGAGGTGCGGGCCAGAACCAAGAGGCAGACAACATAGGGAGGGCGTTTCCCCCCTCTGCCCACCATTTTAAAACCTAACCCTAACCCTAACCCTAACCCTAACCCTAACCCTAACCCTAACCCTAATGCAGCGTAACCCTAACCCTAACCCTAATGCAGCGTAACCCTAACCCTAACCCTAATGCACTAACCCTAACCCTAACCCTAACCCTAACCCTAACCCTAACCATAACTCTAACCTCACTAACCCTAACCCTAACCCTAACCCTAACCCTAACCCTAACCCTAATGCAGCGTACCCTAACCCTAACCCTAACCCTAACCCTAACCCTAACCCTAACCTCACTAACCCTAACCCTAACCCTAACCCTAACCCTAACCCTAACCCTAACCCTAACCCTAACCCTAACCCTAACCCTAATGCAGCGTACCCTAACCCTAACCCTAACCCTAACCCTAACCCTAACCCTAACCCTAACCCTAACCCTAATGCAGCGTAACCCTAACCCTAACCCTAATACCCTAACCCTAACCCTAACCCTAACCCTAACCCTAATGCAGCGTACTTAAGGCTGGAGGACGAGACACATTCAGTAGTAGCCAAGCAGGAACTCTGGATGGTGCCTAAAGCTAAAGCACAAGGTGCATTCATTTGGACAACAGCAACAGTCTGAGGTGCGGGCCAGAACCAAGAGGCAGACAACATAGGGAGGGCGTTTCCCCCCTCTGCCCACCATTTTAAAACCTAACTTTTGCAAGTGACGCACTAAGGACTTGGTCTGTTTGTTTGTAGCTCCCTGATGAGCCGTAAGATGGCGAAACCGGTCGGAGTGTTCCAAGAAGGAACGATGGATGGTACTTAAGGCTGGAGGACGAGACACATTCAGTAGTAGCCAAGCAGGAACTCTGGATGGTGCCTAAAGCTAAAGCACAAGGTGCATTCATTTGGACAACAGCAACAGTCTGAGGTGCGGGCCAGAACCAAGAGGCAGACAACATAGGGAGGGCGTTTCCCCCCTCTGCCCACCATTTTAAAACCTAACTTTTGCAAGTGACGCACTAAGGACTTGGTCTGTTTGTTTGTAGCTCCCTGATGAGCCGTAAGATGGCGAAACCGGTCGGAGTGTTCCAAGAAGGAACGATGGATGGTACTTAAGGCTGGAGGACGAGACACATTCAGTAGTAGCCAAGCAGGAACTCTGGATGGTGCCTAAAGCTAAAGCACAAGGTGCATTCATTTGGACAACAGCAACAGTCTGAGGTGCGGGCCAGAACCAAGAGGCAGACAACATAGGGAGGGCGTTTCCCCCCTCTGCCCACCATTTTAAAACCTAACTTTTGCAAGTGACGCACTAAGGACTTGGTCTGTTTGTTTGTAGCTCCCTGATGAGCCGTAAGATGGCGAAACCGGTCGGAGTGTTCCAAGAAGGAACGATGGATGGTACTTAAGGCTGGAGGACGAGACACATTCAGTAGTAGCCAAGCAGGAACTCTGGATGGTGCCTAAAGCTAAAGCACAAGGTGCATTCATTTGGACAACAGCAACAGTCTGAGGTGCGGGCCAGAACCAAGAGGCAGACAACATAGGGAGGGCGTTTCCCCCCTCTGCCCACCATTTTAAAACCTAACTTTTGCAAGTGACGCACTAAGGACTTGGTCTGTTTGTTTGTAGCTCCCTGATGAGCCGTAAGATGGCGAAACCGGTCGGAGTGTTCCAAGAAGGAACGATGGATGGTACTTAAGGCTGGAGGACGAGACACATTCAGTAGTAGCCAAGCAGGAACTCTGGATGGTGCCTAAAGCTAAAGCACAAGGTGCATTCATTTGGACAACAGCAACAGTCTGAGGTGCGGGCCAGAACCAAGAGGCAGACAACATAGGGAGGGCGTTTCCCCCCTCTGCCCACCATTTTAAAACCTAACTTTTGCAAGTGACGCACTAAGGACTTGGTCTGTTTGTTTGTAGCTCCCTGATGAGCCGTAAGATGGCGAAACCGGTCGGAGTGTTCCAAGAAGGAACGATGGATGGTACTTAAGGCTGGAGGACGAGACACATTCAGTAGTAGCCAAGCAGGAACTCTGGATGGTGCCTAAAGCTAAAGCACAAGGTGCATTCATTTGGACAACAGCAACAGTCTGAGGTGCGGGCCAGAACCAAGAGGCAGACAACATAGGGAGGGCGTTTCCCCCCTCTGCCCACCATTTTAAAACCTAACTTTTGCAAGTGACGCACTAAGGACTTGGTCTGTTTGTTTGTAGCTCCCTGATGAGCCGTAAGATGGCGAAACCGGTCGGAGTGTTCCAAGAAGGAACGATGGATGGTACTTAAGGCTGGAGGACGAGACACATTCAGTAGTAGCCAAGCAGGAACTCTGGATGGTGCCTAAAGCTAAAGCACAAGGTGCATTCATTTGGACAACAGCAACAGTCTGAGGTGCGGGCCAGAACCAAGAGGCAGACAACATAGGGAGGGCGTTTCCCCCCTCTGCCCACCATTTTAAAACCTAACCTTTGCAAGTGACGCACTAAGGACTGGGTCTGTTTGTTTGTAGCTCCCTGATGAGCCGCAAGATGGCGAAACCGGTCGGAGTGTTCCAAGAAGGAACGATGGATGGTACTTAAGGCTGGAGGACGGGACACATTCAGTAGTAGCCAAGCAGGAACTCTGGATGGTGCCTAAAGCTAAAGCACAAGGTGCATTCATTTGGACAACAGCAACAGTCTGAGGTGCGGGCCAGAACCAAGAGGCAGACAACATAGGGAGGGCGTTTCCCCCCTCTGCCCACCATTTTAAAACCTAACCTTTGCAAGTGACGCACTAAGGACTGGGTCTGTTTGTTTGTAGCTCCCTGATGAGCCGCAAGATGGCGAAACCGGTCGGAGTGTTCCAAGAAGGAACGATGGATGGTACTTAAGGCTGGAGGACGGGACACATTCAGTAGTAGCCAAGCAGGAACTCTGGATGGTGCCTAAAGCTAAAGCACAAGGTGCATTCATTTGGACAACAGCAACAGTCTGAGGTGCGGGCCAGAACCAAGAGGCAGACAACATAGGGAGGGCGTTTCCCCCCTCTGCCCACCATTTTAAAACCTAACTTTTGCAAGTGACGCACTAAGGACTTGGTCTGTTTGTTTGTAGCTCCCTGATGAGCCGTAAGATGGCGAAACCGGTCGGAGTGTTCCAAGAAGGAACGATGGATGGTACTTAAGGCTGGAGGACGAGACACATTCAGTAGTAGCCAAGCAGGAACTCTGGATGGTGCCTAAAGCTAAAGCACAAGGTGCATTCATTTGGACAACAGCAACAGTCTGAGGTGCGGGCCAGAACCAAGAGGCAGACAACATAGGGAGGGCGTTTCCCCCCTCTGCCCACCATTTTAAAACCTAACCTTTGCAAGTGACGCACTAAGGACTGGGTCTGTTTGTTTGTAGCTCCCTGATGAGCCGCAAGATGGCGAAACCGGTCGGAGTGTTCCAAGAAGGAACGATGGATGGTACTTAAGGCTGGAGGACGGGACACATTCAGTAGTAGCCAAGCAGGAACTCTGGATGGTGCCTAAAGCTAAAGCACAAGGTGCATTCATTTGGACAACAGCAACAGTCTGAGGTGCGGGCCAGAACCAAGAGGCAGACAACATAGGGAGGGCGTTTCCCCCCTCTGCCCACCATTTTAAAACCTAACCTTTGCAAGTGACGCACTAAGGACTGGGTCTGTTTGTTTGTAGCTCCCTGATGAGCCGCAAGATGGCGAAACCGGTCGGAGTGTTCCAAGAAGGAACGATGGATGGTACTTAAGGCTGGAGGACGGGACACATTCAGTAGTAGCCAAGCAGGAACTCTGGATGGTGCCTAAAGCTAAAGCACAAGGTGCATTCATTTGGACAACAGCAACAGTCTGAGGTGCGGGCCAGAACCAAGAGGCAGACAACATAGGGAGGGCGTTTCCCCCCTCTGCCCACCATTTTAAAACCTAACCTTTGCAAGTGACGCACTAAGGACTGGGTCTGTTTGTTTGTAGCTCCCTGATGAGCCGCAAGATGGCGAAACCGGTCGGAGTGTTCCAAGAAGGAACGATGGATGGTACTTAAGGCTGGAGGACGGGACACATTCAGTAGTAGCCAAGCAGGAACTCTGGATGGTGCCTAAAGCTAAAGCACAAGGTGCATTCATTTGGACAACAGCAACAGTCTGAGGTGCGGGCCAGAACCAAGAGGCAGACAACATAGGGAGGGCGTTTCCCCCCTCTGCCCACCATTTTAAAACCTAACCTTTGCAAGTGACGCACTAAGGACTGGGTCTGTTTGTTTGTAGCTCCCTGATGAGCCGCAAGATGGCGAAACCGGTCGGAGTGTTCCAAGAAGGAACGATGGATGGTACTTAAGGCTGGAGGACGGGACACATTCAGTAGTAGCCAAGCAGGAACTCTGGATGGTGCCTAAAGCTAAAGCACAAGGTGCATTCATTTGGACAACAGCAACAGTCTGAGGTGCGGGCCAGAACCAAGAGGCAGACAACATAGGGAGGGCGTTTCCCCCCTCTGCCCACCATTTTAAAACCTAACCTTTGCAAGTGACGCACTAAGGACTGGGTCTGTTTGTTTGTAGCTCCCTGATGAGCCGCAAGATGGCGAAACCGGTCGGAGTGTTCCAAGAAGGAACGATGGATGGTACTTAAGGCTGGAGGACGGGACACATTCAGTAGTAGCCAAGCAGGAACTCTGGATGGTGCCTAAAGCTAAAGCACAAGGTGCATTCATTTGGACAACAGCAACAGTCTGAGGTGCGGACCAGAACCAAGAGGCAGACAACATAGGGAGGGCGTTTCCCCCCTCTGCCCACCATTTTAAAACCTAACCTTTGCAAGTGACGCACTAAGGACTGGGTCTGTTTGTTTGTAGCTCCCTGATGAGCCGCAAGATCGCGAAACCGGTCGGAGTGTTCCAAGAAGGAACGATGGATGGTACTTAAGGCTGGAGGACGGGACACATTCAGTAGTAGCCAAGCAGGAACTCTGGATGGTGCCTAAAGCTAAAGCACAAGGTGCATTCATTTGGACAACAGCAACAGTCTGAGGTGCGGGCCAGAACCAAGAGGCAGACAACATAGGGAGGGCGTTTCCCCCCTCTGCCCACCATTTTAAAACCTAACCTTTGCAAGTGACGCACTAAGGACTGGGTCTGTTTGTTTGTAGCTCCCTGATGAGCCGCAAGATGGCGAAACCGGTCGGAGTGTTCCAAGAAGGAACGATGGATGGTACTTAAGGCTGGAGGACGGGACACATTCAGTAGTAGCCAAGCAGGAACTCTGGATGGTGCCTAAAGCTAAAGCACAAGGTGCATTCATTTGGACAACAGCAACAGTCTGAGGTGCGGGCCAGAACCAAGAGGCAGACAACATAGGGAGGGCGTTTCCCCCCTCTGCCCACCATTTTAAAACCTAACCTTTGCAAGTGACGCACTAAGGACTGGGTCTGTTTGTTTGTAGCTCCCTGATGAGCCGCAAGATGGCGAAACCGGTCGGAGTGTTCCAAGAAGGAACGATGGATGGTACTTAAGGCTGGAGGACGGGACACATTCAGTAGTAGCCAAGCAGGAACTCTGGATGGTGCCTAAAGCTAAAGCACAAGGTGCATTCATTTGGACAACAGCAACAGTCTGAGGTGCGGGCCAGAACCAAGAGGCAGACAACATAGGGAGGGCGTTTCCCCCCTCTGCCCACCATTTTAAAACCTAACCTTTGCAAGTGACGCACTAAGGACTGGGTCTGTTTGTTTGTAGCTCCCTGATGAGCCGCAAGATGGCGAAACCGGTCGGAGTGTTCCAAGAAGGAACGATGGATGGTACTTAAGGCTGGAGGACGGGACACATTCAGTAGTAGCCAAGCAGGAACTCTGGATGGTGCCTAAAGCTAAAGCACAAGGTGCATTCATTTGGACAACAGCAACAGTCTGAGGTGCGGGCCAGAACCAAGAGGCAGACAACATAGGGAGGGAGTTTCCCCCCTCTGCCCACCATTTTAAAACCTAACCCTAACCCTAACCTCACTAACCCTAACCCTAACCCTAACCCTAACCCTAACCCTAACCCTAACCCTAATGCAGCGTAACCCTAACCCTAACCCTAACCCTAACCCTAACCCTAACCCTAATGCAGCGTACTTAAGGCTGGAGGACGGGACACATTCAGTAGTAGCCAAGCAGGAACTCTGGATGGTGCCTAAAGCTAAAGCACAAGGTGCATTCATTTGGACAACAGCAACAGTCTGAGGTGCGGGCCAGAACCAAGAGGCAGACAACATAGGGAGGGCGTTTCCCCCCTCTGCCCACCATTTTAAAACCTAACCTTTGCAAGTGACGCACTAAGGACTGGGTCTGTTTGTTTGTAGCTCCCTGATGAGCCGCAAGATGGCGAAACCGGTCGGAGTGTTCCAAGAAGGAACGATGGATGGTACTTAAGGCTGGAGGACGGGACACATTCAGTAGTAGCCAAGCAGGAACTCTGGATGGTGCCTAAAGCTAAAGCACAAGGTGCATTCATTTGGACAACAGCAACAGTCTGAGGTGCGGGCCAGAACCAAGAGGCAGACAACATAGGGAGGGCGTTTCCCCCCTCTGCCCACCATTTTAAAACCTAACCCTAACCCTAACCTCACTAACCCTAACCCTAACCCTAACCCTAACCCTAACCCTAACCCTAATGCAGCGTACCCTAACCCTAACCCTAACCCTAACCCTAACCCTAACCCTAATGCAGCGTAACCCTAACCCTAACCCTAACCCTAACCCTAACCCTAACCCTAACCCTAATGCAGCGTACTTAAGGCTGGAGGACGAGACACATTCAGTAGTAGCCAAGCAGGAACTCTGGATGGTGCCTAAAGCTAAAGCACAAGGTGCATTCATTTGGACAACAGCAACAGTCTGAGGTGCGGGCCAGAACCAAGAGGCAGACAACATAGGGAGGGCGTTTCCCCCCTCTGCCCACCATTTTAAAACCTAACCTTTGCAAGTGACGCACTAAGGACTGGGTCTGTTTGTTTGTAGCTCCCTGATGAGCCGCAAGATGGCGAAACCGGTCGGAGTGTTCCAAGAAGGAACGATGGATGGTACTTAAGGCTGGAGGACGGGACACATTCAGTAGTAGCCAAGCAGGAACTCTGGATGGTGCCTAAAGCTAAAGCACAAGGTGCATTCATTTGGACAACAGCAACAGTCTGAGGTGCGGGCCAGAACCAAGAGGCAGACAACATAGGGAGGGCGTTTCCCCCCTCTGCCCACCATTTTAAAACCTAACCTTTGCAAGTGACGCACTAAGGACTGGGTCTGTTTGTTTGTAGCTCCCTGATGAGCCGCAAGATGGCGAAACCGGTCGGAGTGTTCCAAGAAGGAACGATGGATGGTACTTAAGGCTGGAGGACGAGACACATTCAGTAGTAGCCAAGCAGGAACTCTGGATGGTGCCTAAAGCTAAAGCACAAGGTGCATTCATTTGGACAACAGCAACAGTCTGAGGTGCGGGCCAGAACCAAGAGGCAGACAACATAGGGAGGGCGTTTCCCCCCTCTGCCCACCATTTTAAAACCTAACTTTTGCAAGTGACGCACTAAGGACTTGGTCTGTTTGTTTGTAGCTCCCTGATGAGCCGTAAGATGGCGAAACCGGTCGGAGTGTTCCAAGAAGGAACGATGGATGGTACTTAAGGCTGGAGGACGAGACACATTCAGTAGTAGCCAAGCAGGAACTCTGGATGGTGCCTAAAGCTAAAGAACAAGGTGCATTCATTTGGACAACAGCAACAGTCTGAGGTGCGGGCCAGAACCAAGAGGCAGACAACATAGGGAGGGCGTTTCCCCCCTCTGCCCACCATTTTAAAACCTAACCTTTGCAAGTGACGCACTAAGGACTGGGTCTGTTTGTTTGTAGCTCCCTGATGAGCCGCAAGATGGCGAAACCGGTCGGAGTGTTCCAAGAAGGAACGATGGATGGTACTTAAGGCTGGAGGACGGGACACATTCAGTAGTAGCCAAGCAGGAACTCTGGATGGTGCCTAAAGCTAAAGCACAAGGTGCATTCATTTGGACAACAGCAACAGTCTGAGGTGCGGGCCAGAACCAAGAGGCAGACAACATAGGGAGGGCGTTTCCCCCCTCTGCCCACCATTTTAAAACCTAACCTTTGCAAGTGACGCACTAAGGACTGGGTCTGTTTGTTTGTAGCTCCCTGATGAGCCGCAAGATGGCGAAACCGGTCGGAGTGTTCCAAGAAGGAACGATGGATGGTACTTAAGGCTGGAGGACGGGACACATTCAGTAGTAGCCAAGCAGGAACTCTGGATGGTGCCTAAAGCTAAAGCACAAGGTGCATTCATTTGGACAACAGCAACAGTCTGAGGTGCGGGCCAGAACCAAGAGGCAGACAACATAGGGAGGGCGTTTCCCCCCTCTGCCCACCATTTTAAAACCTAACTTTTGCAAGTGACGCACTAAGGACTTGGTCTGTTTGTTTGTAGCTCCCTGATGAGCCGTAAGATGGCGAAACCGGTCGGAGTGTTCCAAGAAGGAACGATGGATGGTACTTAAGGCTGGAGGACGAGACACATTCAGTAGTAGCCAAGCAGGAACTCTGGATGGTGCCTAAAGCTAAAGAACAAGGTGCATTCATTTGGACAACAGCAACAGTCTGAGGTGCGGGCCAGAACCAAGAGGCAGACAACATAGGGAGGGCGTTTCCCCCCTCTGCCCACCATTTTAAAACCTAACCTTTGCAAGTGACGCACTAAGGACTGGGTCTGTTTGTTTGTAGCTCCCTGATGAGCCGCAAGATGGCGAAACCGGTCGGAGTGTTCCAAGAAGGAACGATGGATGGTACTTAAGGCTGGAGGACGGGACACATTCAGTAGTAGCCAAGCAGGAACTCTGGATGGTGCCTAAAGCTAAAGCACAAGGTGCATTCATTTGGACAACAGCAACAGTCTGAGGTGCGGGCCAGAACCAAGAGGCAGACAACATAGGGAGGGCGTTTCCCCCCTCTGCCCACCATTTTAAAACCTAACCTTTGCAAGTGACGCACTAAGGACTGGGTCTGTTTGTTTGTAGCTCCCTGATGAGCCGCAAGATGGCGAAACCGGTCGGAGTGTTCCAAGAAGGAACGATGGATGGTACTTAAGGCTGGAGGACGGGACACATTCAGTAGTAGCCAAGCAGGAACTCTGGATGGTGCCTAAAGCTAAAGCACAAGGTGCATTCATTTGGACAACAGCAACAGTCTGAGGTGCGGGCCAGAACCAAGAGGCAGACAACATAGGGAGGGCGTTTCCCCCCTCTGCCCACCATTTTAAAACCTAACTTTTGCAAGTGACGCACTAAGGACTTGGTCTGTTTGTTTGTAGCTCCCTGATGAGCCGTAAGATGGCGAAACCGGTCGGAGTGTTCCAAGAAGGAACGATGGATGGTACTTAAGGCTGGAGGACGAGACACATTCAGTAGTAGCCAAGCAGGAACTCTGGATGGTGCCTAAAGCTAAAGAACAAGGTGCATTCATTTGGACAACAGCAACAGTCTGAGGTGCGGGCCAGAACCAAGAGGCAGACAACATAGGGAGGGCGTTTCCCCCCTCTGCCCACCATTTTAAAACCTAACTTTTGCAAGTGACGCACTAAGGACTTGGTCTGTTTGTTTGTAGCTCCCTGATGAGCCGTAAGATGGCGAAACCGGTCGGAGTGTTCCAAGAAGGAACGATGGATGGTACTTAAGGCTGGAGGACGAGACACATTCAGTAGTAGCCAAGCAGGAACTCTGGATGGTGCCTAAAGCTAAAGAACAAGGTGCATTCATTTGGACAACAGCAACAGTCTGAGGTGCGGGCCAGAACCAAGAGGCAGACAACATAGGGAGGGCGTTTCCCCCCTCTGCCCACCATTTTAAAACCTAACCTTTGCAAGTGACGCACTAAGGACTGGGTCTGTTTGTTTGTAGCTCCCTGATGAGCCGCAAGATGGCGAAACCGGTCGGAGTGTTCCAAGAAGGAACGATGGATGGTACTTAAGGCTGGAGGACGGGACACATTCAGTAGTAGCCAAGCAGGAACTCTGGATGGTGCCTAAAGCTAAAGCACAAGGTGCATTCATTTGGACAACAGCAACAGTCTGAGGTGCGGGCCAGAACCAAGAGGCAGACAACATAGGGAGGGCGTTTCCCCCCTCTGCCCACCATTTTAAAACCTAACCTTTGCAAGTGACGCACTAAGGACTGGGTCTGTTTGTTTGTAGCTCCCTGATGAGCCGCAAGATGGCGAAACCGGTCGGAGTGTTCCAAGAAGGAACGATGGATGGTACTTAAGGCTGGAGGACGGGACACATTCAGTAGTAGCCAAGCAGGAACTCTGGATGGTGCCTAAAGCTAAAGCACAAGGTGCATTCATTTGGACAACAGCAACAGTCTGAGGTGCGGGCCAGAACCAAGAGGCAGACAACATAGGGAGGGCGTTTCCCCCCTCTGCCCACCATTTTAAAACCTAACTTTTGCAAGTGACGCACTAAGGACTTGGTCTGTTTGTTTGTAGCTCCCTGATGAGCCGTAAGATGGCGAAACCGGTCGGAGTGTTCCAAGAAGGAACGATGGATGGTACTTAAGGCTGGAGGACGAGACACATTCAGTAGTAGCCAAGCAGGAACTCTGGATGGTGCCTAAAGCTAAAGAACAAGGTGCATTCATTTGGACAACAGCAACAGTCTGAGGTGCGGGCCAGAACCAAGAGGCAGACAACATAGGGAGGGCGTTTCCCCCCTCTGCCCACCATTTTAAAACCTAACCTTTGCAAGTGACGCACTAAGGACTGGGTCTGTTTGTTTGTAGCTCCCTGATGAGCCGCAAGATGGCGAAACCGGTCGGAGTGTTCCAAGAAGGAACGATGGATGGTACTTAAGGCTGGAGGACGGGACACATTCAGTAGTAGCCAAGCAGGAACTCTGGATGGTGCCTAAAGCTAAAGCACAAGGTGCATTCATTTGGACAACAGCAACAGTCTGAGGTGCGGGCCAGAACCAAGAGGCAGACAACATAGGGAGGGCGTTTCCCCCCTCTGCCCACCATTTTAAAACCTAACCTTTGCAAGTGACGCACTAAGGACTGGGTCTGTTTGTTTGTAGCTCCCTGATGAGCCGCAAGATGGCGAAACCGGTCGGAGTGTTCCAAGAAGGAACGATGGATGGTACTTAAGGCTGGAGGACGGGACACATTCAGTAGTAGCCAAGCAGGAACTCTGGATGGTGCCTAAAGCTAAAGCACAAGGTGCATTCATTTGGACAACAGCAACAGTCTGAGGTGCGGGCCAGAACCAAGAGGCAGACAACATAGGGAGGGCGTTTCCCCCCTCTGCCCACCATTTTAAAACCTAACTTTTGCAAGTGACGCACTAAGGACTTGGTCTGTTTGTTTGTAGCTCCCTGATGAGCCGTAAGATGGCGAAACCGGTCGGAGTGTTCCAAGAAGGAACGATGGATGGTACTTAAGGCTGGAGGACGAGACACATTCAGTAGTAGCCAAGCAGGAACTCTGGATGGTGCCTAAAGCTAAAGAACAAGGTGCATTCATTTGGACAACAGCAACAGTCTGAGGTGCGGGCCAGAACCAAGAGGCAGACAACATAGGGAGGGCGTTTCCCCCCTCTGCCCACCATTTTAAAACCTAACCTTTGCAAGTGACGCACTAAGGACTGGGTCTGTTTGTTTGTAGCTCCCTGATGAGCCGCAAGATGGCGAAACCGGTCGGAGTGTTCCAAGAAGGAACGATGGATGGTACTTAAGGCTGGAGGACGGGACACATTCAGTAGTAGCCAAGCAGGAACTCTGGATGGTGCCTAAAGCTAAAGCACAAGGTGCATTCATTTGGACAACAGCAACAGTCTGAGGTGCGGGCCAGAACCAAGAGGCAGACAACATAGGGAGGGCGTTTCCCCCCTCTGCCCACCATTTTAAAACCTAACCTTTGCAAGTGACGCACTAAGGACTGGGTCTGTTTGTTTGTAGCTCCCTGATGAGCCGCAAGATGGCGAAACCGGTCGGAGTGTTCCAAGAAGGAACGATGGATGGTACTTAAGGCTGGAGGACGAGACACATTCAGTAGTAGCCAAGCAGGAACTCTGGATGGTGCCTAAAGCTAAAGAACAAGGTGCATTCATTTGGACAACAGCAACAGTCTGAGGTGCGGGCCAGAACCAAGAGGCAGACAACATAGGGAGGGCGTTTCCCCCCTCTGCCCACCATTTTAAAACCTAACCTTTGCAAGTGACGCACTAAGGACTGGGTCTGTTTGTTTGTAGCTCCCTGATGAGCCGCAAGATGGCGAAACCGGTCGGAGTGTTCCAAGAAGGAACGATGGATGGTACTTAAGGCTGGAGGACGGGACACATTCAGTAGTAGCCAAGCAGGAACTCTGGATGGTGCCTAAAGCTAAAGCACAAGGTGCATTCATTTGGACAACAGCAACAGTCTGAGGTGCGGGCCAGAACCAAGAGGCAGACAACATAGGGAGGGCGTTTCCCCCCTCTGCCCACCATTTTAAAACCTAACCTTTGCAAGTGACGCACTAAGGACTGGGTCTGTTTGTTTGTAGCTCCCTGATGAGCCGCAAGATGGCGAAACCGGTCGGAGTGTTCCAAGAAGGAACGATGGATGGTACTTAAGGCTGGAGGACGGGACACATTCAGTAGTAGCCAAGCAGGAACTCTGGATGGTGCCTAAAGCTAAAGCACAAGGTGCATTCATTTGGACAACAGCAACAGTCTGAGGTGCGGGCCAGAACCAAGAGGCAGACAACATAGGGAGGGCGTTTCCCCCCTCTGCCTACCATTTTAAAACCTAACCTTTGCAAGTGACGCACTAAGGACTGGGTCTGTTTGTTTGTAGCTCCCTGATGAGCCGCAAGATGGCGAAACCGGTCGGAGTGTTCCAAGAAGGAACGATGGATGGTACTTAAGGCTGGAGGACGGGACACATTCAGTAGTAGCCAAGCAGGAACTCTGGATGGTGCCTAAAGCTAAAGCACAAGGTGCATTCATTTGGACAACAGCAACAGTCTGAGGTGCGGGCCAGAACCAAGAGGCAGACAACATAGGGAGGGCGTTTCCCCCCTCTGCCCACCATTTTAAAACCTAACCTTTGCAAGTGACGCACTAAGGACTGGGTCTGTTTGTTTGTAGCTCCCTGATGAGCCGCAAGATGGCGAAACCGGTCGGAGTGTTCCAAGAAGGAACGATGGATGGTACTTAAGGCTGGAGGACGGGACACATTCAGTAGTAGCCAAGCAGGAACTCTGGATGGTGCCTAAAGCTAAAGCACAAGGTGCATTCATTTGGACAACAGCAACAGTCTGAGGTGCGGGCCAGAACCAAGAGGCAGACAACATAGGGAGGGCGTTTCCCCCCTCTGCCCACCATTTTAAAACCTAACCTTTGCAAGTGACGCACTAAGGACTGGGTCTGTTTGTTTGTAGCTCCCTGATGAGCCGCAAGATGGCGAAACCGGTCGGAGTGTTCCAAGAAGGAACGATGGATGGTACTTAAGGCTGGAGGACGGGACACATTCAGTAGTAGCCAAGCAGGAACTCTGGATGGTGCCTAAAGCTAAAGCACAAGGTGCATTCATTTGGACAACAGCAACAGTCTGAGGTGCGGGCCAGAACCAAGAGGCAGACAACATAGGGAGGGCGTTTCCCCCCTCTGCCCACCATTTTAAAACCTAAGCTTTGCAAGTGACGCACTCAGGACTGGGTCTGTTTGTTTGTAGCTCCCTGATGAGCCGCAAGATGGCGAAACCGGTCGGAGTGTTCCAAGAAGGAACGATGGATGGTACTTAAGGCTGGAGGACGGGACACATTCAGTAGTAGCCAAGCAGGAACTCTGGATGGTGCCTAAAGCTAAAGCACAAGGTGCATTCATTTGGACAACAGCAACAGTCTGAGGTGCGGGCCAGAACCAAGAGGCAGACAACATAGGGAGGGCGTTTCCCCCCTCTGCCCACCATTTTAAAACCTAACCTTTGCAAGTGACGCACTAAGGACTGGGTCTGTTTGTTTGTAGCTCCCTGATGAGCCGCAAGATGGCGAAACCGGTCGGAGTGTTCCAAGAAGGAACGATGGATGGTACTTAAGGCTGGAGGACGGGACACATTCAGTAGTAGCCAAGCAGGAACTCTGGATGGTGCCTAAAGCTAAAGCACAAGGTGCATTCATTTGGACAACAGCAACAGTCTGAGGTGCGGGCCAGAACCAAGAGGCAGACAACATAGGGAGGGCGTTTCCCCCCTCTGCCCACCATTTTAAAACCTAACCTTTGCAAGTGACGCACTAAGGACTGGGTCTGTTTGTTTGTAGCTCCCTGATGAGCCGCAAGATGGCGAAACCGGTCGGAGTGTTCCAAGAAGGAACGATGGATGGTACTTAAGGCTGGAGGACGGGACACATTCAGTAGTAGCCAAGCAGGAACTCTGGATGGTGCCTAAAGCTAAAGCACAAGGTGCATTCATTTGGACAACAGCAACAGTCTGAGGTGCGGGCCAGAACCAAGAGGCAGACAACATAGGGAGGGCGTTTCCCCCCTCTGCCCACCATTTTAAAACCTAACCTTTGCAAGTGACGCACTAAGGACTGGGTCTGTTTGTTTGTAGCTCCCTGATGAGCCGCAAGATGGCGAAACCGGTCGGAGTGTTCCAAGAAGGAACGATGGATGGTACTTAAGGCTGGAGGACGGGACACATTCAGTAGCAGCCAAGCAGGAACTCTGGATGGTGCCCAAAGCTAAAGCACAAGGTGCATTCATTTGGACAACAGCAACAGTCTGAGGTGCGGGCCAGAACCAAGAGGCAGACAACATAGGGAGGGCGTTTCCCCCCTCTGCCCACCATTTTAAAACCTAACCTTTGCAAGTGACGCACTAAGGACTGGGTCTGTTTGTTTGTAGCTCCCTGATGAGCCGCAAGATGGCGAAACCGGTCGGAGTGTTCCAAGAAGGAACGATGGATGGTACTTAAGGCTGGAGGACGGGACACATTCAGTAGTAGCCAAGCAGGAACTCTGGATGGTGCCTAAAGCTAAAGCACAATGTGCATTCATTTGGACAACAGCAACAGTCTGAGGTGCGGGCCAGAACCAAGAGGCAGACAACATAGGGAGGGCGTTTCCCCCCTCTGCCCACCATTTTAAAACCTAACCTTTGCAAGTGACGCACTAAGGACTGGGTCTGTTTGTTTGTAGCTCCCTGATGAGCCGCAAGATGGCGAAACCGGTCGGAGTGTTCCAAGAAGGAACGATGGATGGTACTTAAGGCTGGAGGACGGGACACATTCAGTAGTAGCCAAGCAGGAACTCTGGATGGTGCCTAAAGCTAAAGCACAAGGTGCATTCATTTGGACAACAGCAACAGTCTGAGGTGCGGGCCAGAACCAAGAGGCAGACAACATAGGGAGGGCGTTTCCCCCCTCTGCCCACCATTTTAAAACCTAACCTTTGCAAGTGACGCACTAAGGACTGGGTCTGTTTGTTTGTAGCTCCCTGATGAGCCGCAAGATGGCGAAACCGGTCGGAGTGTTCCAAGAAGGAACGATGGATGGTACTTAAGGCTGGAGGACGGGACACATTCAGTAGTAGCCAAGCAGGAACTCTGGATGGTGCCTAAAGCTAAAGCACAAGGTGCATTCATTTGGACAACAGCAACAGTCTGAGGTGCGGGCCAGAACCAAGAGGCAGACAACATAGGGAGGGCGTTTCCCCCCTCTGCCCACCATTTTAAAACCTAACCTTTGCAAGTGACGCACTAAGGACTGGGTCTGTTTGTTTGTAGCTCCCTGATGAGCCGCAAGATGGCGAAACCGGTCGGAGTGTTCCAAGAAGGAACGATGGATGGTACTTAAGGCCGGAGGACGGGACACATTCAGTAGTAGCCAAGCAGGAACTCTGGATGGTGCCTAAAGCTAAAGCACAAGGTGCATTCATTTGGACAACAGCAACAGTCTGAGGTGCGGGCCAGAACCAAGAGGCAGACAACATAGGGAGGGCGTTTCCCCCCTCTGCCCACCATTTTAAAACCTAACCTTTGCAAGTGACGCACTAAGGACTGGGTCTGTTTGTTTGTAGCTCCCTGATGAGCCGCAAGATGGCGAAACCGGTCGGAGTGTTCCAAGAAGGAACGATGGATGGTACTTAAGGCTGGAGGACGGGACACATTCAGTAGTAGCCAAGCAGGAACTCTGGATGGTGCCTAAAGCTAAAGCACAAGGTGCATTCATTTGGACAACAGCAACAGTCTGAGGTGCGGGCCAGAACCAAGAGGCAGACAACATAGGGAGGGCGTTTCCCCCCTCTGCCCACCATTTTAAAACCTAACCCTAACCCTAACCTCACTAACCCTAACCCTAACCCTAACCCTAACCCTAACCCTAATGCAGCGTACCCTAACCCTAACCCTAACCCTAATGCAGCGTAACCCTAACCCTAACCCTAACCCTAATACCCTAACCCTAACCCTAACCCTAACCCTAACCCTAATGCAGCGTACTTAAGGCTGGAGGACGAGACACATTCAGTAGTAGCCAAGCAGGAACTCTGGATGGTGCCTAAAGCTAAAGCACAAGGTGCATTCATTTGGAC
Organism: Heptranchias perlo; assembly: GCF_035084215.1. NCBI lineage: Eukaryota > Metazoa > Chordata > Chondrichthyes > Hexanchiformes > Hexanchidae > Heptranchias > Heptranchias perlo. Next base: position 318,936 of record NW_027139314.1, on the reverse strand, counting down.
AACAGCAACAGTCTGAGGTGCGGGCCAGAACCAAGAGGCAGACAACATAGGGAGGGCGTTTCCCCCCTCTGCCCACCATTTTAAAACCTAACTTTTGCAAGTGACGCACTAAGGACTTGGTCTGTTTGTTTGTAGCTCCCTGATGAGCCGTAAGATGGCGAAACCGGTCGGAGTGTTCCAAGAAGGAACGATGGATGGTACTTAAGGCTGGAGGACGAGACACATTCAGTAGTAGCCAAGCAGGAACTCTGGATGGTGCCTAAAGCTAAAGCACAAGGTGCATTCATTTGGACAACAGCAACAGTCTGAGGTGCGGGCCAGAACCAAGAGGCAGACAACATAGGGAGGGCGTTTCCCCCCTCTGCCCACCATTTTAAAACCTAACTTTTGCAAGTGACGCACTAAGGACTTGGTCTGTTTGTTTGTAGCTCCCTGATGAGCCGTAAGATGGCGAAACCGGTCGGAGTGTTCCAAGAAGGAACGATGGATGGTACTTAAGGCTGGAGGACGAGACACATTCAGTAGTAGCCAAGCAGGAACTCTGGATGGTGCCTAAAGCTAAAGCACAAGGTGCATTCATTTGGACAACAGCAACAGTCTGAGGTGCGGGCCAGAACCAAGAGGCAGACAACATAGGGAGGGCGTTTCCCCCCTCTGCCCACCATTTTAAAACCTAACTTTTGCAAGTGACGCACTAAGGACTTGGTCTGTTTGTTTGTAGCTCCCTGATGAGCCGTAAGATGGCGAAACCGGTCGGAGTGTTCCAAGAAGGAACGATGGATGGTACTTAAGGCTGGAGGACGAGACACATTCAGTAGTAGCCAAGCAGGAACTCTGGATGGTGCCTAAAGCTAAAGCACAAGGTGCATTCATTTGGACAACAGCAACAGTCTGAGGTGCGGGCCAGAACCAAGAGGCAGACAACATAGGGAGGGCGTTTCCCCCCTCTGCCCACCATTTTAAAACCTAACTTTTGCAAGTGACGCACTAAGGACTTGGTCTGTTTGTTTGTAGCTCCCTGATGAGCCGTAAGATGGCGAAACCGGTCGGAGTGTTCCAAGAAGGAACGATGGATGGTACTTAAGGCTGGAGGACGAGACACATTCAGTAGTAGCCAAGCAGGAACTCTGGATGGTGCCTAAAGCTAAAGCACAAGGTGCATTCATTTGGACAACAGCAACAGTCTGAGGTGCGGGCCAGAACCAAGAGGCAGACAACATAGGGAGGGCGTTTCCCCCCTCTGCCCACCATTTTAAAACCTAACTTTTGCAAGTGACGCACTAAGGACTTGGTCTGTTTGTTTGTAGCTCCCTGATGAGCCGTAAGATGGCGAAACCGGTCGGAGTGTTCCAAGAAGGAACGATGGATGGTACTTAAGGCTGGAGGACGAGACACATTCAGTAGTAGCCAAGCAGGAACTCTGGATGGTGCCTAAAGCTAAAGCACAAGGTGCATTCATTTGGACAACAGCAACAGTCTGAGGTGCGGGCCAGAACCAAGAGGCAGACAACATAGGGAGGGCGTTTCCCCCCTCTGCCCACCATTTTAAAACCTAACCTTTGCAAGTGACGCACTAAGGACTGGGTCTGTTTGTTTGTAGCTCCCTGATGAGCCGCAAGATGGCGAAACCGGTCGGAGTGTTCCAAGAAGGAACGATGGATGGTACTTAAGGCTGGAGGACGGGACACATTCAGTAGTAGCCAAGCAGGAACTCTGGATGGTGCCTAAAGCTAAAGCACAAGGTGCATTCATTTGGACAACAGCAACAGTCTGAGGTGCGGGCCAGAACCAAGAGGCAGACAACATAGGGAGGGCGTTTCCCCCCTCTGCCCACCATTTTAAAACCTAACCTTTGCAAGTGACGCACTAAGGACTGGGTCTGTTTGTTTGTAGCTCCCTGATGAGCCGCAAGATGGCGAAACCGGTCGGAGTGTTCCAAGAAGGAACGATGGATGGTACTTAAGGCTGGAGGACGGGACACATTCAGTAGTAGCCAAGCAGGAACTCTGGATGGTGCCTAAAGCTAAAGCACAAGGTGCATTCATTTGGACAACAGCAACAGTCTGAGGTGCGGGCCAGAACCAAGAGGCAGACAACATAGGGAGGGCGTTTCCCCCCTCTGCCCACCATTTTAAAACCTAACCTTTGCAAGTGACGCACTAAGGACTGGGTCTGTTTGTTTGTAGCTCCCTGATGAGCCGCAAGATGGCGAAACCGGTCGGAGTGTTCCAAGAAGGAACGATGGATGGTACTTAAGGCTGGAGGACGGGACACATTCAGTAGTAGCCAAGCAGGAACTCTGGATGGTGCCTAAAGCTAAAGCACAAGGTGCATTCATTTGGACAACAGCAACAGTCTGAGGTGCGGGCCAGAACCAAGAGGCAGACAACATAGGGAGGGCGTTTCCCCCCTCTGCCCACCATTTTAAAACCTAACCTTTGCAAGTGACGCACTAAGGACTGGGTCTGTTTGTTTGTAGCTCCCTGATGAGCCGCAAGATGGCGAAACCGGTCGGAGTGTTCCAAGAAGGAACGATGGATGGTACTTAAGGCTGGAGGACGGGACACATTCAGTAGTAGCCAAGCAGGAACTCTGGATGGTGCCTAAAGCTAAAGCACAAGGTGCATTCATTTGGACAACAGCAACAGTCTGAGGTGCGGGCCAGAACCAAGAGGCAGACAACATACGGAGGGCGTTTCCCCCCTCTGCCCACCATTTTAAAACCTAACCTTTGCAAGTGACGCACTAAGGACTGGGTCTGTTTGTTTGTAGCTCCCTGATGAGCCGCAAGATGGCGAAACCGGTCGGAGTGTTCCAAGAAGGAACGATGGATGGTACTTAAGGCTGGAGGACGGGACACATTCAGTAGTAGCCAAGCAGGAACTCTGGATGGTGCCTAAAGCTAAAGCACAAGGTGCATTCATTTGGACAACAGCAACAGTCTGAGGTGCGGGCCAGAACCAAGAGGCAGACAACATAGGGAGGGCGTTTCCCCCCTCTGCCCACCATTTTAAAACCTAACCTTTGCAAGTGACGCACTAAGGACTGGGTCTGTTTGTTTGTAGCTCCCTGATGAGCCGCAAGATGGCGAAACCGGTCGGAGTGTTCCAAGAAGGAACGATGGATGGTACTTAAGGCTGGAGGACGGGACACATTCAGTAGTAGCCAAGCAGGAACTCTGGATGGTGCCTAAAGCTAAAGCACAAGGTGCATTCATTTGGACAACAGCAACAGTCTGAGGTGCGGGCCAGAACCAAGAGGCAGACAACATAGGGAGGGCGTTTCCCCCCTCTGCCCACCATTTTAAAACCTAACCTTTGCAAGTGACGCACTAAGGACTGGGTCTGTTTGTTTGTAGCTCCCTGATGAGCCGCAAGATGGCGAAACCGGTCGGAGTGTTCCAAGAAGGAACGATGGATGGTACTTAAGGCTGGAGGACGGGACACATTCAGTAGTAGCCAAGCAGGAACTCTGGATGGTGCCTAAAGCTAAAGCACAAGGTGCATTCATTTGGACAACAGCAACAGTCTGAGGTGCGGGCCAGAACCAAGAGGCAGACAACATAGGGAGGGCGTTTCCCCCCTCTGCCCACCATTTTAAAACCTAACCTTTGCAAGTGACGCACTAAGGACTGGGTCTGTTTGTTTGTAGCTCCCTGATGAGCCGCAAGATGGCGAAACCGGTCGGAGTGTTCCAAGAAGGAACGATGGATGGTACTTAAGGCTGGAGGACGGGACACATTCAGTAGTAGCCAAGCAGGAACTCTGGATGGTGCCTAAAGCTAAAGCACAAGGTGCATTCATTTGGACAACAGCAACAGTCTGAGGTGCGGGCCAGAACCAAGAGGCAGACAACATAGGGAGGGCGTTTCCCCCCTCTGCCCACCATTTTAAAACCTAACCCTAACCCTAACCTCACTAACCCTAACCCTAACCC